>NW_021331486.1:224952-228183 GCF_001605985.2 Dendrobium catenatum
TGTACGACAGAAGTCCGGGTGTCAGGTGATGGTCTGGCAGAACTTCAGGCTTCAGGTGGTGGTCTGGCAGAACTCCGGACCTTAGGTGGTCGTTTGACATAACTCCGGGCGTCAGGTGGTGGTCTGGTAGAACATAGGGCATCAGGTGGTGGTCCGGTGGAACACAGGGCGTGAGGTGGTGGTTTGGCATAGCACAGGGCGTCACGTGGTGGTCCGGCGGAGCACAGGGCGTTAGGTGGTGGTCCAGCGGAGCATAGGGCGTCATGTGGCGGTCCGACGGTGGTACCGTCGGACAGAACTCAGGCGGTGGTCCACCGGTGGTTCGGCATAACTCTGGCGGTGGTCCGGTGGTGATTCGGCAGAACTCCGACGGTGATTCGGCAAAACTTCGGCGGTGGTCGAAGAGGCAAGGAGGCAAGAGCGATCTCTGATATCTCTCTTTTTTCCTTAGCCTTCGGGGTCCCTTTCCAAGAGGAGAGGGAGCTCTATTTATAGATTTTTGATAATGTCATGACACGTAAACAAGTGGAGGATCAAGGGCAAGTTGGAGTGATTTGGATGGACGACCGATATTGAATTCCTTGATTGTGGACCGTTTGCTAGCTATTTGAAGGCCTTGATGATGTCGGAATCCTGTGATCTTGGGCTCGTTGGATTCGTCTCGCCGAGCCACTCGATTTGATTATAAGCATGTCATGTTTGGAAACCATTTGGTAATCTGAATCATGGTTTGAACCTTCCAATAGCGCTTTGGGCCCTTGATTTTAACCCATTTGGGCTCGGATTTGATTGAATTTGGTGTCGTTGGATTCATATTTTGTGAGACGTTCAACTCGACTGTAAGTTTGCATAAATTGGAGTTCAGATGCTCCCAATTTTAATTTCAGAAGTTTCCAACTTGATTTTGCCTCGATATTCGTGCCCGATCAAGATAATTTTTCGATGATGTATCAACTATTAATAAATTTACGCACAAAGAATTTCACAATACGTACAGCTTAAATGTAGCCGAGAGCCCTATTACAATTTGTATCAGAATGTCTTGACAATTTCATTCCACTCCACACTTTCACCTTCCCAATTACCTGTCTAGAAGCCTAAATAAAATTTAAGAAAAAAAATGAGGGAAAAAACAAAATTTCATTTGGACAGTTTTTTTAATGCTTTCTAAAACAAATTTTTAGTACAAAATTTCACGGTTCAAAAAATTTTGGTACTAGAAAGCAGTTTTAGAAAGCAGTATGAAACATTAGGCTTTGTTTGGAACGACTTTTTTATTGCTGCTTAAAACATAGTTTTAGGACAAAAATTAAAAAAAAGTCATCCTTGGAATGGTTTTTTTACTGCTTCTTAAATTAAATCAACTTTCTAGTAAAAAATTAATTTTTTCTACTAGAAAGCTACTTTAAGAAACATAAAGAAAGTCGTCCAAACGAAACCTTAGTCTGATAATATGGCATTTAAAACAGTAGCTGGATTAGAATATTGATAATAATAACTAATTAAAGCATGATTAAGCTAGACTACACCTGTTGCAGCTGTATGCTCTTGTATTATTACTTAAGGCCCACTTGCCTAAGCTTAATTAGTTTCCTAATTAGGCCTCTAAACGGAATAAACTGATTTAGAAGATACATTATGATGATATTCATTTTTTTTAAGGGGCATAAGCCCATTCATTGATAAGGAAAAAAAACTAGTTACATGTGTAAAGAAAGAAAAATGAGGTGTAAAAGAAAAAAACACCCCAAAATTTTCAAGAAATACAAAAAACAACCCCACAATTATACTTGTCAGAAAACAAAAAATCCCAAAAAGAATTGGAATCTGAGATAGTTGGGCTTAGGTGAAAAACCATTGCAGGAGCCAGGGAACTCGTTCTCCCAGTTGCGGGAAAAAATCATCAAGGAATCACCATGTTGCATTAAACCACCATCTTGGGAGAAGCAATCACACATCATCGCCCCCAGATACCAACTACAGATCTGGCCAGATCCACCAAAAATCCAAAAAAGGAAGAGAATAAAATCAAGCATCACCATAAAGCAGAGCATAGCAAGCGTGACCAGAAAGAGCCATCTCACAGCAAATCCAACAAGAGAAAACCATCCTTCCATTTACAGACTTTCGAGAAGATTGCACTTTTTATCTTAAAACAGATCGTGATGCTGCTAGAGGCAGAATGAGCAAATATCCTTTCTTTCCTTTCTCTCCAAACATGATAAATAGTGCAGCAGATAATAAGAAAGTAAAATCTTTTTGGACTGTGAGGAGAGACTGGGATTATCATTTAACCAGTCAAAGAGCTGCAGCAGGTTTGGTCTAAGAAGAATAGAAGAGCAATCTGGAATAAGAGAAGTAATAATGTTGTGCGTATAGGAGCAGTCAAAAAATAAGTGAGCAGAAGTTTCAGGATAACTGTGACATAGAGAACAGTTTAATTCCACCGAAATGTTTCTTTGATTAAGCTCCATAACAATTTTAAGACCCCAGGTGAATACAGAATATCTCAAAACATGTTTTTTTGTGCCACACAAAACAATCCCAAGAGCAAACATGGAAATTTTTATAGTAATCATATAAAAAGTTTTTAAATTTAGCATGGTTCATATTACCCAAAAATAAGCAGGTAGAATGGTAATCAGAAATTGCAACTGAGAGAGTAGCATTAACAGCAACAGAGGGCAGATTCATAGGAAGGTGCCAAATGCCACCAACAATATAATTGCTCATAGTAATAATACCAAAAGTAGGACCAAGGGAGCAGAAGTCAGCAATCCGAATGAAATTGCACCAGTAATCCCAAAGAAAGGAGAAAAGAGAGGATGGCATGACTTTGTAAATCCAATTATCCTTAGAAGATTGTGCAGTAGAGCATATAGATTTCCATAAAATGGTGGCATTGGAATCAGCTGGTTTCCAAGGAGAAATATAATGAGATAAAAGCCAGTCAGCCAGGGGGGAGTGAAAATTGTAAATCCTCAGTATTAGGGAACAATTAAACCCATATTGAAGAGCAAAGATGCTAGGAACCCCAAGACCCCCCATATCTTTAGGCTTGCAAACAGTGTCCCAAGCCACCAAGTGCAATTTTTTTGAAACAGATAAATCACCAAAGAACAAAAATTTTGAGGCCACCCTTTTAATGATATTCATATTTAATAACTATGAAAATGAGCTGTGTGCGTGAGTGAGAGAGAGAGAGAGAGAGAGAGAGAGAGAGAGAGATTT
>NW_021331486.1:228241-274954 GCF_001605985.2 Dendrobium catenatum
TACTTTAAGATTATCAAACAACCACCCTGATGCTCTTAGATATTTCATACATCCAACGATCAAAGTCAACTATCATTTACTGCTATCTAACTTCTAACATTCACTAATATTTATCTCTTGATATTCAACATCTACAAAGAACAAATATCCATCATCTGCCAATTGCCATTGTTTCACATCCTTTTGCCAGGTCACTTTGTCTCCCTTCTTACAAGGAGAACTTTTTCTAGGTCACTCTGTCTCCCTTCTTACAAGGAGAGCAACCAGGATGACCGCCTTTTAATGCCTATTATCCCCTTTTATTTGATAATTGACATCCACTAACCGACATCAATTATGATATCTTATTTCTGATATTAGCCATCGCCTCCTATCTATATCTCCTAGATTTGCAACGACGCCGTTTACCACGACGAGAGAAAGGGGGACCCAAAGCCCTAAAGATATCCAAACCATACGAGCCTTGTAAGACCCCAACTTCATCCTCCAAATTATCATCCAGATCACACGAAGAATCCATCGAGTCATCCAACCAATCAATTTGTCTCAAACAGGACTCTCCTGGTCGCGACAAAATCCTTGACTTAAAAACATTTGGCAAAATAAGCCCCACAGGAACATCAACCAAAGCATCACAATCACTTCCCCCAACGGACGGAATCCTGACCAAAGCACCCAAATGATCATTAGAAACATTGCCAACAACCATCATAGATCCCAGGAGGGGAGGAACAACAACCACCACGCTAGGGACATCCACAACCCCAGTGTGGTGTAAAGTAGACTTTTGAGAATAATATAATCATTTGTAAAGTAGACTTATAATGAATCCCAAAAAGTTATTCAAAGTATATCTTATATGAAGGGAAATTTACATACATACCATTTTATAACATCCTATTTACATATCTAATACCTAAAATTTTAATATTACATACATACCACCTTATACTATTTTAATATTAAATATGTCACTTATATTTCCTTTCTACCACTCATATTTGATATAAAAATGAACTATATGTGGTATGTATGTAATATTAAAGTTTGATGTGTTAAATATGCAAATAGAATAGTATAGGATGGTATGCATGTAAATCTCCAAAAATTTAATGGATCGTGTTTCAATTTCTTAGCCAAAGAGTTATAAAATTTATAAGGACCTAAATTACTTGAAAATATATTTTAATGTGCATGTTAGAGCATCATATTAAGCCAACATATATTTATACAAATATATTCAAAGCAAATATACACTCAAGATTTTGTGGATGTTTCTTGATTAAATATATTTTTACAATATTGATTAAATGTAATTAATAATATTATTGTTTATTGTGATTTCAAATGATTTAATTTTTTGTTAATGCACTTAATTAAGTTTTTGCAGCTGATATCATTGATGAACCCATTGTGCATTAATTAACTCTAATCCCTTTTCAACTTTTGTTGTTTTTTATTTTTTGTTCTTTCAATGGCTTAATCAAAATACTAAAAAGGAATCTGCCATCCTTTAATTAGAACAAAAATCCACCAATTAAGACAAGTGATTCTGGCTTGATGGAACATCAATTATGTCAAGATTAGCTGGACATTAAAATCATTATTTTAGTAAAAAAAACTTTGAGTTTAGAGCATTATTTATATGATTCAAGTTAATTATTTGTTAAGAGATAAAAAAATGGGATTAGAATATCATGATTTAAATGTAATTATATTTTATAGTAATTAAATCTATTTTAATATAGGTATAATATATATTGTAAATGATTAGCTATAATAAAATACTCATTTTAAAATAAATTTAATGAATAATTAAAAATAAAAACTTTGAGTCTGTTTGGGACGGTTAAAGCTTTTTTTAAAGTTGATTGTAAAATTTTTGTAGAGAATGTAGTTTTTTTAAAGCCATTAAAGAAAACAGCTTCCAAACAAAAAAAAATTATTGAAAACAATGAAAAAATAGTTGACAAACAAAAAATTATGGCTACAGTCTTAAAAGCAAAATAGTAAGAAAGTAGTCTCAAACTAAAGAAATTTTTCTGTGCGGACCTCGAATGACATCATGAGACCAACCAGAACGCGTCAAGCCACTTTTTTGCTCAATATCGGTGCTCGGTCCCGCTGTGTAACGGGAGACATGAAGCATTCTGGTTAGTCTTCCGACCGTTCTGTGTCCGCACAGAATAATTTCTCCTAAAAAAAGCCTTATTTAAATTTAAAAATATCTTGAAAATTCAACTATCTAATGCAGGGATTTTCACTCATTTCATTAAAAGTGTAAATATAGTAGCAATTATTAATGACGTTGAGTAGGCGCATATGAATTAGATCACGTCAAATCAATTTTAGTATTCAACCATTTTTTAGGACTAATTTATTACTGAAGAATAATGAAATCTTCAAACACTTTAAATGCGATTCATTAACATGAATTAAAATCAAAAGAAAGGATAAACAAATCAGATGATAATATTTTGACTCAAAATTTATTAAGGCTTTGTTTGACAAAACTTTTTTTACTACTTTACTTTTTAGAACACAATCATAATTCATAATTTTTGTCAGCCATTATTTTATACTAATTTTAATAAATTTTTTTAAGAAGCTATTTTCTACAATAACTTTTAAGAAAATTGATTTCTTTGTAGCAGCTTTACAATCATTTTTATAAAAACTATAAACGTTCCAAATTGACACTAAATGAGCTTCCAAATTGACACTAAATGAGCTACGAAATGAGCCAAATAAGCTTGACCCAATTTCTCTTTTCTGCTACAGGTCAATTCAAGATCTCTTAATTAACAGCTAAAGCTCACAACCAACACATCAAATAAAACTAGATCAATCTATCACCTTCATTAACATGCATGCAAATAAAACCCTATTTAAAAAAAAAAACAAAAGGATTTCTTTTTCGAGCAGATTAATACTTCGTTTCGGATAGCTTTCTCGTTGCTTTGTAAAACAGCTTTTTAGTACAAAATTTTCTAATTAAAATTTTTTTAATTAAAAAGCAATTTTAGAAAGCATTAAAAAAGTTGTTCCAAATGAAGCCTAAGAGATTCTAGCACTAAAGTTTTATTGGGACATCTTTCTTAATTTTTCTTTAAACAGCTTTTTCATAAAAAAACTTAATTTTTATGTTAAAAAGTTGCTTTAAAAAATAGTAAGAAAATCATATTAAATGAAGTTTAAGGCTTCGTTTGGGATGGTTTTCTTACTGCTTCTTAATGCCGCTTTCTATTATAAAAATTTTAATTTTTTTTAACTAAAAAATTATTTTAAGAAGCTGTAAGACTTCTTTTGGAACGGTTTTTTTATTGATATTAAAAAGACATTTCAAGTTTTATTTAGAATAACTTTCTTATTGCTTCTTAAAATAAATTTTCAGTATAAAAATTAATTTAAAAAACAATAAAAAGCCGTATGGAAGAAAACCTAAATGATTGAAAGAAATTGCTTCAGCTGATGAATAAGCCACGGCACGATCTCAAGAGAGCAGGAAATGGAGTGACATTATTGAAGGGAAAAGAGATCTCGGAAAGTGCAAATACTTTCAGACTGACTGTCAGAGAACTGCAGTATTGAAGACGACAAAGCAAATACTGTTCCTCTGCTCGTAGACGAAAGCATATTTTGCTCACATGGCAACATGCTCAGCTGTCTCTCTCTCCCTCACGAGCCCTCAAATAAACCCTAACGTTTATACAGTGCAGATCGACGTACGTATAAGTAAAAAAGAATATTAATAATGTATTCAGTACATAATTGTATATTAATTAATGTCACTCCATTTTCTGCTAAACCGGACGTAACAAAGCCAGCAGACAATAGAAACCTGGAGATGCTTAGAACAAGCTAGCTCAAAAAGAGAAAAAGAACAACCAAACTCAACCAAATTTTCTGATGTAAGGTAAACCAGTTTTGTCAAGTTTAAGCATCCCTTTAACCTGACGAAGATCATTACAAGTGTGAGGTGTAATTGAATTAGAGATTGCAGAATCTTTCCTAGCTAGTCAATCAGCCACACAATTTCCTTCCCTCTAGATACGAGTGATTTTGAGTACAAGTTGATTCAAAATAGCCATAATATTACGAAAAAGGTAAAATAAAGCAACATTGCTATAGATTTTGGAAGAAATATAATTCATTGATAATTTGGAATAAGATTCGATCAAAATATTAGTAAATTGGTATTCCGAACATATCTTAAGGCATTGAAGAAGAGCCTCTATCTTCGTCACGATAATATTACAGTTATTAATGTTTGAAGCAAAGCCCATGACAAAATTATCATGAATATTATCACCACAATCATCACCCATATTTGAAACCGAGCCATCAATATTTAGTTTGTATTGAGTCACCTCCAATTTAGCCCAACAAAAAGAGATGGTATGACCATTAAAATTGGTTATATTGGACAAATTAAAAAAGGAGGAAAGAACAGTATTACCTTGACAAGCTTAGGCTTCATAATCTTACCACTTATCAACTGATGAATTTTACTCTTAAAGAAAAAGATGATCTTACCAACATTCATACTAATGTCATTATACTTACAATTATTTTTCTCTTTGCCAAAGAAGCCAGAAAATCATCATAGGAATGATAGTGAAGATATGACATTTAGATCTTTTAAAAAACATATCCTTAAGAAGATCATAGCAATAATTATAATTAACTCTCAAATTAACCTTTAAAACAATATAAAGGATCCACCATACCTTTGAAGCAATTGGCCTATTTAAGAAAACATGCTCAATAAATTCCAAATAAAAATAACATTGGCATTTATAGGTGATATGTATGCCTTTAGCAAAAACTTCTCATCCACTGGAATGAAACATTTAAGAAGCCTCCAAATGAAAACAAAAATATTAGAGGGGATAGAAGAATTCCATATTTTTACCAAAAATGACAATAACATCCTTCTTGGGCCTAAATTGATTCCAAACATTCTTAAGGCTAAATTTATCATTAGTAGAATAACAACAAATATGTAGATCGAGGGTATGAAGATTAGTGGGAATATTACAAATGAAATCCACCAATACCCCCACATGAGAGTAAGCTCACCATGCCACTACATTTTTGCATAATCTAGACCAAACTGATGATTGACATTGTTTAAAAAAACATTGAGAATGATGAGAATCCTTACAATACGTTAAGTTCATAAAATTAGCCCACAAAGATGTGTTAATCCTCAAGTTCCATCAAAGCTTAATAGAGAAACCTTTAATCAAACTATAATCGACTAACACCCTAAACCACCCTCACTAAAAGGGCCACAATAAGAGTTTCAAGCACTCTAATGAATTTTCTTATTGAATGAGAAGAGCCACAAAAAAGGTTTTTTTTTTTTTTTTTATGAAATTCTCAATTCTGGAGCAAACCTCCAAAGTCAGATTTAATGTTTGGAGCAACTAGATAGGCATATAACAAAGAACACTTTTAATCAAAATCAATCTACCACCCATATATTAAAATTTAAATTCCCAAGCCGCTAGTTTATTCTCAATATTGGTAAGGTGCTTTGTCAAATATAAAGGATTTCTTGTGACCTTTATGAATATGGGAGTCAAGATAATAAATAGTGAGAGACAACTCAGAGAAACCAGTTATAAGTAGAATTAATACCCCTGATTCATCTTTTTCCCCTAACAAAAGTGCGTATTTTTCATATTAAAATGAAGACCACTTTCACTAGCAAATTTATTTAGAAAATGATGAATAATCTTCACATAATTAATAGCCCCATTGCAAAAAAAATAATGATATTATCAGCAAAAGAGAGATGAAAGATTTTCATACCACCATAAGTAATATAATAAATATTTTTATAGTACATAAACATGTGATTCAACCCTCCAGAGAGATATTCAACAACAATAATATAAAGAGTATGATATAGAGGGTTACCTTGCATGATCCCCTGACTAGCTTTAAGAAAATCATAAGATCTACCATTAATAATAACAAAAAACCAAACATTCTCAACAATAAGCTTAATCAAAGATATACTCTTATTATTAAAACCAAACAACTTTATAACTTTAAAAATAAAATCCAAATTGATATTATCATAAGCTAGCCATTGAAATGTCAAGCTTTAAAATTAAATTTTGACCATTCACTTTGTGACTAATATCATGAATTAGCTACTAAGCTAATAAGAAATTATCAGAAATGCACTTGCCTTTAACAAAACTTGTATGGTTAGAGGAAATAATTTTAGGCAAGACATAAGCTAATCTGGAGGCAAGAATTTTGAAAATAATTTTAATAAAAGAAGTACAAATACTAATAGGTCTAAAGTTAGACCAACTCTCAGGGTTTTGACACATAAGAATGAGGATAATGGAGGTACTAAAAAAAATTTAGGCATAATACAACCATTGAAAAGGGAAATAATAGTTATGCATAAGTCCTTAATAATATGCCAACATTTTTTTATAGAAATAAAAAGTAAAGTCATCAGAGCCAGTAATAGAATCCTTTTTTAAATCCATAACTACTTTATTTTTTATTCAGAAGGAATAGAAGCTAAGTAAGGTTAAAATTATCAAAATTGGAAATTATATATAGTTGGAATAAATTGCGAGTTAGAGATATCATTAACCATTTTAGTAGAATCAAGTAATTCATTAAAATAAGAGAAAAAAGAGTTACAAATCACATCCTGTTCCTCAGTCTAAGTGCCAAAATTTAATTTGATTTTTTTAATAAACGATTTAGCATTCTTAGAAGAAGCTAAAGTATGAAAATATTTGGCGCTCCTATCTCCTTCACAAAGATACTTAGAATTACCCCTTTGCCTCCAAAATTCTTCTTCTTTGATATGAAGATCAATAAGATTGTTTTTCGCATGGTCAAGATTAAACTTATTAGCATCACTAGTGCTATTGATAAGAATTTCTTCCAGCTTGATCACCTCATTTCATCTTTAATGATGTTATCAAAGATGTTACCAAAAACATTCTTATTCCATCATCTTAAAATTTATTTCAACCTCTTAATCTTTAGAGAAAAAAAAAATTAATACATTAGAGCCATCATAGATGGGAATGGGGGCCTCAAAAGTTGCTTGAACAAACTCATAGAAATTGAAAGAAAGTAACCACATGTTTTGAAATCTAAAGAAGGAGAAACAACTGATCAATTTTTTATTGATATTCAGAAGTAGAAGGGCATGATTCGAAGATGTTCTGCTAAGATGCTCAACTTTAGTATTAGGAAAATTAGATAGCCAGTCATTATTAAATAAAATCCTATCTAGTCTTTCCCATAATTTGGAATTGGACCAAGTAAACTTGGAACCATAGAAACCAATATCATATAAGCTACAATCTAAGATCATATTATTAAAATAATCAAGATCATTAAAATTAGGAGAAGAACCACATATTATTTCATCCACATTAGAAATAATAGTGAAACCCCCTCCCACAAACCAAGGACCATTATAAGATTGAGCTAAATCCACTAAATATTGCCATAAAGGAAACCAACTAGATGGAGTAATACTAGCATAAATAAAGTACCCATCATTAAAAAGTTCAAAATAGAAATAAAGTAGTGAATCATTTGATCATAATCAATAATAATAGATAGATTAATTAATATTATTGTTCCAAAAGATCCAAATTTTACCATTAGTATTAGAGAAAAAGTTATCAAAACCAAGGAGCCTTTGGCATTTAAGAAGTTTAAAAATATTAATCATAGGCTCTAAAATCACAAGCACTGAGATATTATGCAACCTAAAAAGATATTAAGCAATCTCCAAATCCCCTAATATCCCAAATAATACAATTAATCATAAAAAATATATTAGGAAGCAGCTCTATATCTGGTGATTATGGAATGGAGAACATGACCATCGAATTTTTTTTCTTTTTTATGCTTATTTTTATAAAAAACAACTTTAAAATTATCCAATTCTTCATGCTGACCATTTCCTTTAAATTTAGAGGAAGAGGAATTCACACCGTTATCAAATCTTTTTCACCTACAAAGAAGTGTTTGAAAGACCCCTCGTCAATCTTCCACCCCTCGTCACACGATTTGGAAGATGAATAATATTTGAGTTTGGGTTTCTGTATCCTGAAGGATTTCAGGTAGTGATCCCCTCTCAATGAGTTAATTATTGGGATATGCGTGGGCTGCGAGTTTCATCTAACAAACTTGTAACGAACTATATCAAATATCCTAAGGATCATTTTAAACTAAAATGCTTTGCATCACAGATCTTTTTAGAATTATCATAATCAATCCAACTATCAAAACATTTATCCATCAATTCTATTAGAGTTGTGGCATTGCAATCTTTGAATTGAAAATTTAATTCATTTATCATAGATTTTATTAGTAACAGATGATATTGCACAATCATCACTGATCGCCAATTTGTCATGACCTTCTGTAAGCTCAAAGCTGGAATCATCCAATCACTTTTTAATCGAGGGAAAGTATGATTTAAAACTTAATGCATCAATTATTAATAAGAATAATAAATATTTCCGTAAAATATTATATAACATATTATATAACAACTGTAATACTTCACTCAAATATATATAAATAAAATGATTCTTCCTAGTTTAGACATTCTGAACTCTGGAATCATAAAAAATTTCAGATTCCTGATCGCCATCATAAGCTATGATTTGCTATTCTTGTGTTTTCAGATTCTCTTTATGTTATCGGCTTCTAATTATTCAGTTCTCCTCCATTTAGGAGGACTCTCTCGATTATCTCTTATCATACGAATTTTAATTATTTAGCTGTATGTTTCACTTATCAGAATAGATAACTATGATATCCTCGTTCATTTTTCACCCTTCCTTCCTCGCGGCCTATCTCTGTCACTTGCTCGCACGTGGCATCCCTCGCACCTCTTACCTTTTCTGCTCGACCCTCTTCTTTATTTATCTGCTCACAAGCTGCTTGAATCCATTGGGCAACAAAACTATCGCTCTCTTCCTTCCTCTGCCTTTCTATCTTTCATTCTATCTTCACCAACCCAATCTGCCATTCGAATTCGTCATTTCAAGTGACATACATGGCATTAGAAGCCGTGTTCTTTCAGGACCTCTTAAGCTGCAATGTGAAGGACATTTACAGCCACTGGGAGATAGCTGGACTGATAGACGAGGAGAAATCGCTACCTTTCTATGGAAATTGGGAGGCTTCTTGCTATTCATATACAGGGCAGGTTTTGCAAGAATGGGATGGAAACTCCTCAACACAGCCACTTGATCTTGGAGAATCCACAGCAATGGCGGAAACATCGCACAAGGAAGACAAAGCAGCGGTGACGTCTTCGGCATCCAATGGAAGAAAGAAGAGGCGTCGAGCCAAGAGTTTAAAAAATAAAGAGGAGGTGGAGAACCAGAGAATGACCCACATTGCCGTTGAACGCAACCGGCGGAAGCAAATGAACGAGTACCTTGCTCTGCTCCGCTCTCTCATGCCTCTCTCTTACGCCCAAAGGGTACCCCTCTCTCCCGCCTCTCAGAGTCTCTCTTTTTTTTTTTTTTTTTTTCTTAAAGATGGATCGACTTTTTGCTGAAATCAATCAAAAGCCCTGCAGTTTTCTAAAAAAGAATGTTTTTTTTTTTATTTTTCATAAAGGAACCTTTTTTAACAAATTATTACATCAAATTTTCATCTTGGGGATCCTAAATTAATTAATGTACAGGGCGACCAAGCCTCCATCGTCGGCGGAGCCATAAACTATGTGAAAGAGCTTGAGCAGCTTCTTCAATTTCTTGAGGTTCGTAAACAACTCAAGCAACAGGAAGAGAACAGAGTTCATGACCTGACACCACTTGCCCGGTTCTTCAGCTTCCCCCAGTATTCATTAACCAACACCACCGCCGCTGCAGCCGGCGGCGTTGACACAGTTCCGGCGAACCCGTCGTCGTTGGCCGACATAGAGGTAACAATTGTGGAAAGCCATGCCAACCTAAAGGTACTATGCAGACGACGGCCAAAACAGCTTCTTAAACTGGTGGTTGGGCTACAGAGCCTCCGGCTCTCCGCCCTGCACCTTAATGTCACCACCTTTGAGGCCATGGTGCTCTACACATTTAGCCTCAAGGTAAGCCTATCATTAACGACCGGAAATAATACGGTTCAAAATAAACATAAAAATTAGGTTTTTTACTCATTAGTTTATATGTTTGAGGGAGTTACTTGTGCTCATTTATCACTTCTACGAAGGAGAGATTTTTAGAGTATATTTGAGATAAATAATCATAATTTTATTTTATTATTATTTTTATGTAATTTGTTTGTTATTTTTATTTCCAGATAACCATCACAATTTCATTTTGTTATTACTTTATCAATTCTTTTGAGAAATATTTATGAGAAACAATCATTTTTTGCCATCGTTAAGTTATTTTTTTCATAATAACTTCATAATCAATTTTATGAAAAACTGCAGCCATCCCAAATAAGCTAGCTCTTAATTTCAAGCATAACGCAAATTTTTTTTGATTAGTATGCCTAATAATAATATTAATATCAATTATGACGTAGTAAAATACTTACTAAATCTCTTCCTAACATTAAGGTTTTGTCTGGTATGACTTTCTCGCTGCTTCGTAAAGCAATTTTTTAGTACAAAAATTTTATTTTTGTGCTAGAAAGCTGCTTTACGAAGCATAAAATAGATTAATTTTGTGATCCACATGCATGTTTCAAATGATTGAGTAAAGTTTTTTTTATGTATGAATCTCGATTGTATTTAAAAGTATTATTCTGAGGCTGGATTGTCGACGTGAAGGACTCAGAAGAGAAACAGGTTGTTGAGATAAATATAAGAAAAAAAAGAATTTCACATCAAAAGATGCTGGTAATGGCCCATACCCATCTTTTCCCATTAGTTTTTTTTTTCAGAAAATTTAACTTCAGACATAAAAATATAAAGAAATTATACATTTGATTCATTGTGTATGATCATAGATCTTCTTCTGCAGGTCGAGGAAGAGTGTCAACTTACAACGGTGGAAGAGATTGCAGGTGCAGTTCATCAAATAGTGGGGAGGATTCATGAGGAAGATGGGTTCTATTCTTCTCGCTGAGATGGGAAAATTATTACGTGTGGCGTTCAGATTCATCCAGATTCGTCTCCGGACAGTCTGGACAACGCACATAATAATCTCTTGCTACGCACCACATAACCCGGGGCCCAATGCATTCGGGTGATGTGGCATGTCCGGATTCGTCTCTGAATGATCCGAATACCGCACGTAATAATCTCTCGCTGAGATGAGCCAAATTGGTTTTCCATGGCTGCTTTGCCACACATATTTGTGTGGAAAGAAAGTGTTGAGAGTTAGATCTAGAAAGGCAGGAGCACTTTTTGATGTCATTTCTTTGATGGGAAGTGGAAGTCTTGAGGAGAATGATGAAAAGGCATATGAGGGAACATTGGGGGGTTTTGTCAAAATAATTGGGTTTTGTGAAGAGAGTGGGTGTTGAAATTTTCATGAGATTGTGAGCAGAGAATGAAGGAAAGATTCATAATGTTTCCGATAAAAGGAGGTGATCCGTTTCATGCTAATTCCGCTTGTGACTTGCTTTGTTTTCTGGCATTGGCATCAGCTTTATTTTTTCTCTTTTTTATTTTTATATCTGGTAGGAAGTAAGCAAGATATTTTTATGCAACTTAAAAATGTTGAAGTTGATGCCTTATATGAAAATTTTAAATCATATCGATATGAAAATATTAGTGATTTAATTTCATTCATGAGTTTAAATTTTGAGTTTGAATTGGCTTCGATTGCTATTGTATCGTGTTCAATATAGGCTTCATTTGAGATAGCTTTTGACCACTGTTTTTAAGGCAACTGGAATGGAGTTCGATCAGAATGTCAGACGAATCCTTTCACTATGGATGCTTGGGGCGTCACAATGCATATATGGTGTAACACCTTAGAATTAAATTTGGAATAATTATTTATTTTATCTTTCTAGTTGTAGCCTATAGTAGATGATCAAATTACTCCAAAAGGCAGAGGTAACGAATCTTAATTATTTTTGAAAGCCACACGTAATAATAATAATAAAAGAGGAAAAATAATGACATACAAAATGAACATATGATAGGATGAAAACACCACATTAAAGCTGGATATCATGCCTTCCTGAATAATAACTTGATGCATATATATATATATATATATGCTGATAGCATTGATAGATAGAATAGTAACATGTGTACATAAATAGCATATGAATGGATAAAGTACTGATTATATATAATTGATAGAATGGATGTAAGAGAATAAGACTGATAATATTAATAAATGCGTGTTTGTGATTCTTTTTTACTAAAGCTTAAATGATTATAGTACAACTGTTTTACTAATCTATTGATTCTCATGCTTGTTATTGATTCCTAGATTCATTGTAATGATTTACCTATTTTTATTATTGTTCATCTTGAGTTTTATAAACAATAACTAATCATTGATGTGATTGATTTTATTGACTGAATTGAGTATGCATATTTATTCTTCTAACTTTGTGTTCAAAGCAGTGGTAGAGTTTTGGTTACTTACAGAGCTTTTTTTCCCAAATATGTGAAGTTTTATGATTTCAGTTAAGAGAAGGGGTCAGGCCTAGTTATTGTATATTAATTTTGAGATTGATAGAGTTCCTCAGATTTTTCTTTTGACTTTGTTTATATTTTTCCTCATTCTTTTGTAATCAGGAGTTTGTGATAGAATGATAATTGTACTGATCTCCTAGCTATTGTATATTAATTTTGGGAGAATGAATATAGTGTAATATTTTGAGGTATGCAATTGTTAGTTGCTTTCACTTGATATTAATTTATTATTTTGATGATTTATAGATGCTTTGGTTGATTGATTAAGAAGATATAACAGATAATTCTTCTAAATTTGATTCTGGGGCATTACAGATGGAGCACTGCAATGCTCCAAATCTCTACGCTACAACTCTGCTAGGAGGCACTATGGCGCTCCAAACCTTGGCATTGCAGCATTGTCAGGCATATTGGAGACAAAAAATTGAGTGTTGTGGCACTCCAAAGTGGTACCACGGCATTGCATGACGGGCTAATAGTTTTCTCTCTTTTTTTCATTAAGGGTTGCATCCCTTTGTAGTTTTGGTAGTTTTCTCTTTGTATGTTCTAGTATGAGAATGGTATAAGAAAGAAGAAAAGAAAAAGGAGAGAAATATCTTGCTGTTCATTTTTGTTGTTTTATTTTCTTATGAGTTTCCTTGAATGCTTTTCTTCACAACATAAACATATTGAGAGATGATATCAGAGTATATGCCCAAACTAAGGCTGGTACATGAGATTTGTCATATTCTAAATACAGCAGTGTTCAAGAGCAAAATTTTATTGTTCATATGAATTGCATCATATTACATCTTTTTGTTACCTTAAGTGTCATCAGGATCCCATTGCTTAGTCTCTCGCATCACATTAACCTTTAAAACATGTAAGAAATGAACCTTAATTCTTAGGGTCCGTGTGAGATAGCTGCAATTTTTTATAAAGATAATTGTAAAACTATTGTGGAGAAAATATTTTTAAAAAAAAATTGTTGCAAAAAACAACTTCATAATTCAAAAAATTCTTAAAAGTAGCAAAAAAATAGTTGTCAAATAGAAACTTTGATTATGATCTGAAAAATAAAATAGCAAGAAAACTGTTCCGTTTGGGATAGCTTTCTTGGTGCTTCTAAATCAGCTTTTTAGTACAAAAATTTTTTGCACTAAAAAATTATTTTAGAAAAAAAAAAAAAACTGTCCCAAACGAAGCCTTAATTTATTTCAATTCAAATCATAACCAATCTTTGAAATCTCCGAACTTTGATTGATAATTTATACAGAAAGCTATAAACAAACAATTTGCAATGAAATTTAAATACTATAAAGAGGCAATACCTCACTTTCAATAAATGATTGTTTTACAATTATGCTTTGTAATGTACACCCTAAAACTCAAATGAGTATGTGGATTCAGCTTAAATTAAAATTATAATACAAACCTACATCTATGCCAGTTGAGGATTAATAATCTTAGGCTTCATTTTGGGCCATTTTCTTACTGTTTTCATAAACAATTTTTTAGCACAAAAATTCTATTTCAAAAAATTTTTGTACTAAAAAATTGCTTAAGAAAGCATAAGGCTTCATTTGGAACAGCTTTCTAATTGCTTCTTAAAATAGCTTTTTTAATTTTTATATTGAAAAGCTACTTTAAAAAGCAGTAAGAAAGCTGTCTCAAATGAAGGCTAAAAAAGCTGTCCTAAACTAAGGCTTCGTTTGGGACGGCTTTTTTATTGCTTTTTAAAACGGAGTTTTAGTACAAATTTTTTTATTTTTGTATTAAAACTCTATTTTAGAAAACAGTAAAAAGCCGTCCCAAACGAAGCCTAAGTCTTAGGCTTTATTTGAGATGACTTTTTTATTGCTTCTTAAAGTAGCTTTAGAATACAAAATTTTAACTTTTATACTAGAAAATTGTTTTAAGAAGCTGTGAGAAAGCAATCCCAAACAAAGCCGACATCCACATGTATGCATAAAGGCTCTAGGTTTTCTACAATTTGAAAATTATAGTTTTTCATAACATCTTGATATAATAAAAAAAATTAGCGCGGTATGCATAAGTATAGTCTATTCTATTGCAGAGGATTTCTGTTGCTCGTTAGTGTTCAAATTATAGGTTGCTTGATTTTTTCTTTTCTTTTTACAATTGAATCTTGTAATTTTTAAAATATTTGGCCTCATAATTATATATTATATATTATTTATGAGTTGATTTTTGAAACTTATTTATAAGAGGGGTGAGTTTGAACAATATTTTTGATTTCATAAGAATTTAAATTATTTAGCCCAATAGGTGCCATGTGAGTCCTTTGACACATTGCTTCATAAATTGTTTAAATTTAAACCTTTAGATGGCAAAGTCACAAATGATTCTCAAGTATTGTGGAATGAGGGCATAGTAATGAGAATCATAAGAATTTTAAAAAAAATTAAAATCAGGTAAATATTGAATAAAATAATTTGTAAGTCGATCAAATTATAAGATTGGATGTAAAATAGATAAATTTCATTTCCATAAATAAAATCTAGTTTTCTATTTAAATTTTCCTAATTTTTTAATCAAGGAAAGTTAATCATTGATGAAATTTATGATTTAATGGGATTTGGGTTTATTTAATGGTACAAAGGGGTGAAATTAAATCAAAATAAGACTAAGTTGTCATGCTCCAATATCTAAATTGAAAGAATTGTATTTTTTTCTATCTTCTTACTTAAAACTAAAGCTATTAATTATCCATTAATTTTAATAGTTCAACGAAAGCCCTATATTATGTTTCATCAAATCATATTGCTATTTTATTTTATTTATTTATTTTTTTTAGTTGAAACCCACAAAGGGGCCTACGCGTTGATATAAATAAGCGGTTACAAATTCCTTAGGAGGTTCCTCCAGCTCTCTAATGCTCCAACGAGCTACAAAATAAAAGCAATGGTTAGGAGACCCTTCAATACGTTTATCTATCTTTTAATTCCAGACTACAAAAGAATAAAAGAAAATACATAACAAAATAAAACTAAAAAAAATCTAAACTCTGATCAACCTCACATCACTAGACCCTTACGCTACCTTTATTGCGTCGTGGAATATTTGTGATAGTAGAGGAATGTAAAGTTTAGCATCCTAAATTTACACAAAGATCCATCACACATATAGATAAACAACTGGGGTGTAGCGTTCATAAGGCACCCCAGAGTATATACGTGAAAATCCTTGAAAATGGAGAAAAACCACATGCCTTGCCCAGTTTAAATGAATTCACTAGTATTTGCGTTTGGTTACAAATGAGGCCTTTCCTTGGGGAAAGGCCTTGGATCGATGTAGCAAATATATATTATATGTAGTGCATTACATAGTGGGAGTTGAAAGAATCAGTGTTGATATATTTATTTGGTTGGCATGACCATAGTTGGTGAGTAATGTAGGTCGGAAGTACCGTAGTCGAGTGACGATGGTCGTAAGGATCATAGTCAGACAAGAGAGGTTTAAAAGATAGTAATTGGCGAGTTACGGAGTTCAGAAAGATCGTAGTCGGGTGACGGAGGGTGAAAGGATCATAGTTAGGAGACAAAGATCAGAATGACCATAGTCGATGAGTGATGATGGTTAGAAATGCTGTTGCTAGACAATGGAAGTCAAAAGGTCCGTAGTTAGCATGTGGATAGGCGATGGAGGTCAGAAAGATCATTACCTGGCAACAGAGGTTAGAAGGACCGTAGTCGACGATCGACGATGGTTAGAAAAATCATAGTCGGGTGACGGAGGTCGGAAAGACTTTAATTCGATGAAGGTGGTTGGAAGGACCGTAATTGGGCGACAGTGATTGAAGAGACCGTAGTCATCGTGCAACAGAGGTCGGAAAGATCGTAGTTGGGTGACGGTGGCCGGAATGATTGTGGTTGGCGGGTGATGTAGGTCAGAAAGACCATAGTCATCGATAGTGGTCAGGAGGAAATCAGGCAACAGTCGGTTGGCAGGTGTAAGTCTGGCAACAATTGGTGGTCAAGCGAAAGTCTGGTGATAGTAGGTGGCCGGGCGTGAATCCAACGTCAGTTGGAAGGCATGCATAAGTTAATTTTTCATGCCTAGCATAGCAAGACTCGAAACCGGTGCTGCAGAGTCGCATGCTCATTAGATGAATGTTGTTATATATATTGCCTATATATAATTGATCCATAAAAGGATATTTCTGACCTTTATGAGCTCATTGACTATTATATATAAGAATATCTAGTACATTCATCATGCTTTTTATGCAATCTTCTGTTAAGTCTTCCAAACAACTCCTAAGAGATAAGCTCATACCTTATTCTAATTTATTTCAGGTAAAATTATTCACTTTTATTGATTTAGCCTTTTTTTTAGTTGAACAATTTATTGCCAATCAAAGAATCCTCCCATCTCTTAGGAAATTCTCTGAAATGAGGAAAAAAATCCTTAAATAGAACTTTAAAAGATTCTCCAAATATTGTCAAATTTTGGGAGTGGATGCGAAATTATTATAAGAAGTTTTTATTAGAGGTATTTTCCCTAGACCCTTCTCTTGTCATTAGTATGAGAGACAATCCATCCTTTCCCTCATCTTATTTATCGAGCAGAAGCACAAATAACTATTAAGAGGTCATCAATGCTAATTGAAATAATTCAAACAATCCTCAAGTAAACATAAAAATTCTAATATCTTACAATTTACATCTAGATATGTTGGATGATTGTACAATAAGAAAACCGCTTCAAACGAAGCCCTAGAAGAAGTTATCGAGTGATCAAATTTCAATCATAAAAATATCTTATATCTATCATCTATTGTCAATAAGTCCAAATTTATTTTCAAAAAATCTAAAACTAAGGCAACATTTTAGCTCACAAGAATTTCATTTTGATTTTAGCACATAAAAATTTCTTCAATAATAACAAAACTTAATTTGTTCTCACCTATCTATATATTCAAGTCATGAAATTAAAATATTGTTATTACATTGCACATCATATCGATATCTTCTGATAATGATCACATCGTTCATTGTGCAAAGCAACTCATTTTGCTCCGTTGGTTGTAGCTTTAGCTCTCAACTATTCAAAACTTAGGTATTTGATGTGTGTGAGAATTTATCTTAATTCATCTAAATATTAAAAAAAAAAGTTTATTGTGCATCATATTTGAAGATGTTATACTTCTGCTAAGTTTATCAAATAATGGATCTAATTCTAACCTTGGTTTCCTTTGCTCCCTGTATTAATTAGAAATGACAAGATAAGCAACAACTTAGTATTCTTCTTTCCAGTATTCACTGAATTAAAATTTTCTGCTGAAACCTGACTTCGTCTGTTGCAGTAGCCTCATAACTGAAGCTTACTAGCAGTTTCTCTTGTTTTTTCTTGAAAATTGTGATTTACAACGTGAGAACAGACATCCATCCCTGAAACTGTACGACCAAATCATACAAAACGCCAACCACGTTTTAATGGAGGAAAGATAAAATTTTCAAACGTGCATGTGCGTTATATTTTCTAATGAAAATGATCTTCAGTGAAAAAATTCTTATTTTCGCGGTTGGAAAATGACAGTGCAGTGGTGATCTCTCTTAGCTTCATCTAATAACTATTTTAAATTCTGTAATTAAGATTAAAGAAAGGGATTATGAAACATTAAAAGCAATTAAGAGGATTAGTAATTCAGATCCTTGTGGAATCCTACTGTGACTGAAATGCCGAAGAGAGCAAAAAAATTAGATAGATAGTGTCTTCATCAAGGAAAAGAATCCATGCCATTGATTGATTTCCTATCAGAAGCCCAATCCATGATCATGTCAACTATATCATTGGCCAAAGAAATTATTCTATGCAGAGACTGGACGGCGAGAACCGTCCAAATTTACTGCCCTTTAGCTATTCTTTTGCTGTGTTTTTACAAATACTCAGCAAAATGACAACATATATACATTCATAATTACACTTTTGTTGTGCGGAGATTGAACGGCGAGAACAAATATATATATAATTTATCTCTTTCATTTTAAATTGAACTTCCATCATCATATATCAAGTACTCTCACAGTGAGTTTATACCCGTTCAAAGCTTTCAATTCTTTGACTCCCTGTACGTATAACACTGCACATGTAATGTAGGATTCAGTTCACTAATTTCAAGTAGACAGAAGATAGAACACTAATCGATTGTTAGTAGGCTAACAAAACAGCAGAACTTCCAAGAACAGTTTGTATTTTGAGCCTAGTACACATATCTAAATATCCTTGCTGATTATGGGACCTAAAGAAAAATGGCAAAAAAAACAAAGCAAAAGGAATCTTGTTGATTTAATTAGTTGCGATCCATGGCCATGAAGAATTCTTAAGGACAATGGTGGGGACGTCGATGAGCTTAAGAGAGTAATGTAGAAGCAAATACTGAAGGCATATTCGCCTTTTTTGTGTAAGCCAAATGATCTAAGACAGTACGTGTTTCACAAATGATAATGAGCATAAACAAATATAAAAGTAGGCATTATTAACTCGAAAAAAAAAAAAAAACAGAACACTGGATCCATGTGACAATCTAAATTAGACAAAAACATGGAGCTTTACACAATTTAAAATGATCATTTACGAAGGGTTTCTCATGTAACAATTCAAACTCTGAACTATTGAGATATTGTTCGTTTTGACCTAATAGCCTCACGGTTTTATCCTTTTAGTATAACTTTCTAGAAGGTCACCTATCCCATATGAGCACACTTAACGTTGGAGTTTCTTAATGAAATTACAACTATAACAACAAAAGGTGTATTGATGTTTAAATGTTTAGTTTTATTTTTTTAGGGAAATAAACCATGCAATGAAACAAATAAGAAAATAGAAATGTAGCGGAAAGTAAAGAACACCAGGATTTGACGCGAAAAACCTCAAAATTGGAAAAAAAAACTTCGGAGCCACACCACACTAAGAAAAGCACTATGAAAATAGGAAAAATTTGTACAAATATATCTTCTCTCTCGATATCTCCTTGCTTCTTTTTTCTTTAACACCGTTCTTACATAAAAAAACAAACAAATAGAAACAATATATACCACCAAGTGACACCACTCTTAAGAAAAACAAGAAAGAACAAAACTGTCCAACAAGCCTTGCAATGCTGCAGTGCCAGTTTGGAGTGTCTCAGCACTCAACACTTTGTCTTCAATCAGCCTGATAGCATTGCAGTGCTAGATCTTGAATGTGAAGCACTTTGCTCTCTATCTTTTCTCTAAGTAAACCATACAGTGTCGGGGAGTTGTATGAAAAAAAAATCTTTTTTCGTGTGCAAAGCAATTGAAGCCAAGCACGAGGAGGACAAACTGAGTTGATATCCATGGCAACAATATGAACTGATTGATTGACACCATCAAATTCCACACAGACTGATAGAAATAATGAAAATGTTAGTTATTTAAGTGGGGAACTTATGAAACCCCTTAAAAAATAAAATAAAACTCTCAATCATCAAGAACTCTTTTTGTGTAATGGTTGCATTTTTATTGTAAACTTCAAAGTTAAGTGTGCTCTTATAAGAGCATTCTTGGGATGTGTGATCTATTGAGAAATTGCACGAATCGATAAAAACTATGAGGTCATAAAGTCAAAACAAATAATCTCTCAATGGTTGAGAGTTTGGGCTATTACAGATTATATCATAGCAATCCATGAGCCAAAAGATGGAAACTAAGTACTCTTATCTACGTGGTGGATAATTTTGGGCTAAGAAAATTGACGATGATGTTAGTTATCTAAGTAGAAGATATTGTAAAATTTCATAAGAAAATAAAATTAAACTTTTAAACATCTCGGTGCCTTTTGTTATAACTGTTAAATTTTCATTAGAAACTTCAAATTTAAGCATGCTAGTATTGGAGCATTCCTATGATGAGTGACCTCCTGAGAAGTTACACCATGAGAGCAAAATCGTGTAACCATTAGGTCGAAGCGAACAATATCATAATTGTTAAAAGTTTGGATTGTTACATCTAAAGAAAGGAAGACAAAAAAAAAGGTAAGAATATCTTGACTTGAGCTAGATGAGTTTTAAAATTTTGTAGTTTACTTTATGATAAGTGCAAATAAGTTTTGATTGATTTTCATGTATTGTACTAATCTTAAAGCAAATTCAAACCTTTTAAAATATATCTTGACAAAAAAATTGATCAGAATACCTAATTCTAATTTTTTCCAAGAAAGATATGCAACACCATATAATGCATTCCCAAAAGGTAAAATTGCTAGAGAAGAAAATTAATCAAATTTGAGATCTTTATATTATAATAAATGAGGAGAATTCTCATTAAACCAAGTGCACATCTTTCAATATGATAAATTGAAGCAATAATCACATTTTTTCTTAATTGTGATTAAGCATTTTAATCACATATATAATTGTTGCGGGCTGAAAATTTTACAATGATAGAGTGGAAAGATTTTACGTCTTAGCTATGCACGAAAATTCATCGCACAAACAGAAGATGGTAGAGAAATACACAAAATTTTATGTGGAAAATCTTGAAAAGGGAAAAACCATGTGGCCTTGCTGAATTGAATTGATTCCACAATTGTTTGAATATATTACAAATGTCAATCTGGTGGTGACCAATGAATGGGTGGAAGTCCAATGACGGCCGGTAGTATGGAATAAATCCAGCGGCGGCCAACAAACGGGCTGAAGTCTGACGACGGTTGGTGGCCGAGAAGAAATCAAGCGGCTGCCAGCGAACGAATGAAAGTCTAGCGACGGTCGATAGTAGGGAAGAAATGCGGCGACGACCAATGAACGAGTAAAAGCCCGGTGACGGTCGATGGTCGAGAAGAAATATTGCGTCTGTCGGCGGCAAAAAAGCTCCCAAATTTTCTTCTTTATTCTTCCCCGGCCCCTCCCCTCCATATAAAGAATGAGATGTCTATTTATAATATTATGTGAGTGACATGCCTAGTAAATATGGAGAAGATCAAGAGCATCTTGGGAGTGTTCTATCGGACATCTCATAGTGATCCCCTTAATCATGGAGCGTTTATCAATCATTTAAATGCCCTAGAGATGTCGGAATGATCAATAATCTTGGGCTCGTTGGTTTTTTTCTCGTCAAGCCGCTCGATTTAACTATAATCATATCATATTTGGATATCACTTGATCATCCAATTAATGCTTTAAATCTTTCAAGTAGACTTAATTTGATCCTTCGATTTGGGCTCAATTGGGCTCAAATTGGACTGAATTTAGTGCCATCGGATTCGTCTCACTGAGATGTTCAATTCGGCTATTTAAGTTTGCTGAAATCAAAGTTTGGATGGTCCCAAAATTACTTTTTGAAGCATCCGACTCATATTTGCCTTGAGATTTGTGCCCGATCAAGATTATTTTTTTGGTGACATATCAATAATGATTAAAAGTGTCAAAATTTTAGCAACATTTTTAATGTTATATTATATCTTCTGGAAGTTTTATTATTGATGATACAACTCAGAATTTTAATCACAATTTTTTAAAAAAGAGCTAAATAACAAAAAGGTTAGGGACAAAAAGTTAAACATAGTCTAAACAAAAAGATAATTGAGCTTTTTTTCCTCTACGAGGAGGGATAAAACTTAGCATGTTAAAGCGAAAAATTCTAAGTGCATCACCAACCCAAACAGGCTTTCCAGTTAGTTTTTCACTTAATAGCTCGCCAGAGAGATTATTCTATACAAAATCCGGACGAGAAGAATCTTGCACTGTTCATATTGCTGCATATTTACTCAGCAAATATTCATAAAATACTCAATGAATACTCATTAAAAACTCTGCAAATATTCACAAAATACTCAAGGATACTCAGACAAAATGCTCAATAATACTCCCAACTGAGTATTTGCTAAGTATTTACAAATACAAAGTAAATATTCAGTAAATATGCAGAAAATCCGAACGATTCTCCCGTCCAGACTTCACACATATATAATATATAATAATTTCTCGAGGCATACATTCTGAAACTTTTTTTTTTTTTTTCAAAAAGGTTGACGACGACACTTCCCATACAAAGTATAATCACTTGTATTAACATCATAACATAGATTATATTACATACATGCATTTTTATATTATCAAATTGAATAGTAATGCCATTAAAACAGATGGAATATAGAATGAATATTTTGATTTTCACTTAAATCAAAGAACAAAAGCAAATTTAGTTCAATGAGAACAAATATATAGAAAAGTCCATGTTATCCTCTTCTTCCGCGATCTCTCACTAAGATTTCGTTTGGGACGACTTTCTAATTCCTTCTTAAAATAGGTTTTTAGTACAAAATTTTTACAAATTACTTTAAAAAACGGTAAAAAAAGTTGTCTCAAACGAAGCTCAACCCTCATGAGTCTCTTTTTCTTCATGTAATTTTATCATCATCTCCTGCAAGTTCTGCATCTTGCTAGCTCATTCATTGTTTCACCCGCGCATTGATTCTCATTTCATGTTATCATTCATATTATGTATTTGAGTATTCTAGCATATTAGTATATTACTAACTCTACTTACAAATCCTCAATCATGCACATTTGAAAAACTTACTTATTCATATTTAGTCACACTTCTTTATTAGTTTTTAGTGGTGTATGATTGTGTTGACAAATTGGAATGTATTGTTGACTTAGATTCAATTTCGTTGGTTGAACTCTATGAGGATCTAGTTGAGAGGTCACTATGGGGCAATGCACCCCTGAGGGTTTGGGGGCAGAGCAGCCTGGACTCTCTCTGAATTTTTTTCTCCATACAGTGTTGGGGCGTGTTGTAAAATAATACAACATCAAAACATTATAAGACAAAACCCAACACCAAAGCATTGCGAACCCATTGAGTTGGTTTTTCCTTCACTTTGTGTGAGTTATAGCTGAATAGTGATTATTTTTTTGGTGTACGAAGGAGAGAGTGTGAAAGATCTATACAATGTTTTTCATTTTTCAAAGATTCGTATAATTTTTTCTCATTTTTCATAGTAAATTTCTCAGTGGAGTGTGGCACTATGATTTTTTTTTTTTTTCATTTTAGGATTTTCCACTTAAATTCTAGCATTCTTTCTTTTTTTTTTTTTTTCGTTTTATTTACTCCCAACATTTCTCCCTATACGTTTCAATTCATTTATAATGCCTACAAGTACACACCTAGGGGTGTCAATTTTTGACCCGACCAGAAAAATTTCGGGTTCAGGTCGACCCGTTTGTGAAGCGGGTCGGGTTTGAATTCAATAAACTGACCCGTTTCAAAAATCAGGTCGAGTTCGGATTGACCCGGGAACCCGAAAATAACCTGAAAATGACCCACAAATGGTCATTGCCCGCTTCGACTGCCCTGCTGCCCGCGTTGCCCTACGCGTCAAGTCACGTCGCTTTGCCATTCGCGAGTTGCGACGAATGCCGTTGTCGCTGCTGCTGCGCCTGCGCGTCGCTTCGAGTTTGGCCGTTCGGGCATAGCCACTTAGGCATTCACCAATCGTGATGCATGCCGACTGCCCGCTGCACCTGGTCCGCCTGCGCGTCGCTTAGGGCTTCGCGGTTCGCCTGGTCCGCCTTCCCTGCTATCGCCTCTGCAGCTGGGCCGCCGGTGCTTCGCCGCCGGAAAAATCCGATAAAATCGGGTCGGGTCATGTCAACCCGGCAACCCACACGGGTCGGGTCCGGGTTGAGATAGTCAACTCGTTTGCAAAAACGAGTCGGGTTTAGGTTGACCCGTTTAGAACCGGGTCAACTCGGGTTCGACCCGAACCCTAGCTGTCAACCCGAATTGACACCCCTATACACACCTATTCTTTCCCTTCAGATTAGGCAGCTTAGGAATAATTAGTGAAAAACATGTATTAAGTTGGCATACAATCTAAGGCATATAATATAGCGTGAAATACATGTATTAAGTTGTCATACAAATCATAAATCTCTATTTAATCATGATTAATTTAAGCTTTATTTGAGACAATTTTCCTATTACTTTCTTAAAAGTTTTTTTATAAAGTAGTAAGAAAGATGCCCCAAATGAAGCCTTAGTGATGGACGACGTGAATGGGTTCATCACACCGACTAATATAAGGGTGACAATTTGATATATTTTATATCAAGATATGACAAATTGCACTACTGATTCCTTAATTCCGCACATAAGTGCTATATTGTAATGCAAATAAAATATTAGGCATTACAATAAAAATTTGAAAAATAAATAAAACTAACGCTTCATTTGGGATGGCTTTCTTACTGCTTCTTAAAGCAGATTTTAGTATAAAAATTTTAATTTTTATAAAAAATAATACTTTAAGAAGCAATAAGAAAGCCGTCCCAAATGAAGCCTAAATTACTAGATATTTACAAGTATTAATACAACTAAATAATTAGTCTAATTATTTTATTACGTTTGTCTTTTAATTTTAATTGCATTAGCTAATAATTTAATTATATTAAATAATGTATAGCACATGATTGATGAAATTAAAGACATATTTTCTTCATTAACTCATCATTTTAGAATAAATTGATTGCACTAAAAAGTCACAGATCAATCATTTGGTATTAAAGCATAATTGAGTGATCAAAGAGAGTAGTTGTGCTTTCTATATCAGCACAAATTTTAAAATAGTTCATTTTGTCAAGCAAATCTTAACGAATTGCTCAGTCTGATGGCATATTAAGAAAAATTAGCCAACTGATTAAAATACTTAGCCTGCAAGCCTACAGAAACCTTCAAATTTTCAGCTCAATCAGTACAAATAATAAAGTGGACAGCTGTATTTGGTGCCTCATTCATCCACCTTTTGCTAAAGTAAGCAAAGGAAAAGTAAGAGAAACCAACAAGTTTATAGGTCAAATTTGGCTGGTTTACTTGCAATAATTGAATGTAATTGTGAACATAGATAAACATGCATTTTGTGCTCTTTTTCGACCGAGTTGTCACATCCAAAGTCACATCTCCTCTTCGTTCTTTTGTAGCAGCCGAAGTTGAGGAGACGGGAGCTTGGTCGCTATAAAGGTATCCATCTTTCTTCCTTTTGTGCAAATCTTTGTCCAAATCTGCCGCCACAGCAAGATATGCATTTTGTTGATGATATTTTTGTTTGTCGATAAGACTAGAGAGGGAGTTGAATGTAAACTTGAATTATAGAGTTTAACCGGCCTTAGAGTCAAATGGGAGGGATTGTTACTTTGGGTGAACAATTCACTAATAAGAGTACACAATTTAGATATATTGAGTCTATTATTCATAGTGATGATGTAATAGATAGAGATATTATTAGCAGAATTCATGTTGTATGGTTGCAGTGGAGGAATGCATCAAGCTTGTTGTGTGATAGAAAAGTCCCCCTCAAACTTAAGGAAAATTTCTATAAGATATGGTGATGAGACCTGCAATGTCTTATGGTGCAGAATGTTTGCTATTAAAAGAGAAGTGTAATATTAAGTTAAATATTGCAAATTAAAGATGAGGATGCTTAGGTGGATGAGTGATGACATAAATCTATCAGAGCTAATGTTGCAGAGATGAGGATGAGTGATGACAATAATTTCTCTCCTCAATATCATAGAGCTGAATCTAATAACCTGGTAGCAATAGAAGAGCTCTCCTTCTCTAGAAAATATCATGAATACCAAAAAGCTATTGCACACTTCTCTATTGAAGATCATGTAGGAGCAAATTCCTCTAAAAATCAAAGCTGCATGGGCATGTTCCTCTAATAATCAATAAAGCTCAATGGTCATATCCAACTTTACCGAAGGGCAACAACGACCTCTTAATAATTATTTTATATTAAGCAAAAGTGAAAGGAGATCACTATGAGCATATTACATGATGATTCATTTGTGCGTTACACTAATTGACACTCTTCTATTGCCAAAAATACAAACATTCTTGAACTCCATGAGTTAAGGTGAAGTTTTATGGAAGACGAGAGGATGATGATATCAATTTGGGACTTGAGCATAACAACAAAAGCAAAAGTAGAGTACACTGAGTGTGTGATGGAGGCGATATGAGAGCATCTTATTCTCTATCATATGAATCTTTAGCAACAACTGAGCAACACATCCAAAAGGCTTGACTCATATATATCTATCCATCTTGGCGTCCAATATTTAAGTTATTACCTAAACTATCAACATTAGCATTGATAGATTTATGTCATCGCATCCATTCAAATTCCTAAAATTATCACTAACTTGTGAATGCCATCATCACTATTGTAAATTTATTTTCATTTGGATCATTATTTTACTTAAGTCCCTTTAACCATTAGGAGATTCTTTCATGTGAAGTAACATTATTATTATTTTTTTAAAATGGATACAAATCTCATTTTTTCATTGTAAGAATTTATAGTCCAAATGTGTTATGGATATTCAAAACTATAGAAGTTAGATGTATAACTAAGTGTTGTCTAGAAGCAAAATATTAAAGAATGAATTTTTTAACATAGAGAATTATTTCATTCAGGTAGGCTGTCAATTATTTCTGTTTATATCATGAGGGTTTCGTTGTCCATATTCCAAACACAAAAATCAAGTAAACCTCACACCAGATGATGTTACTGCTGATCTATATCGTTGAGGATCCATGACAAAATATTGATATTGGACTTTACATGGTGAGTACAAGCCTCATTTCGACTTTCATTGTGGTCCGTCTATAAGTTCCAATATAGTTGAGGAAGATAGAGTTATGATATTTAAGGACTTGATTTATGATGCAACTGGGCCACAATTTTAATAATATATAAAAGAATCCTCATAAGGAGGCACAAAATTTATATGACTCATTACATGTTACACAATAACCAATTTGAAATTGGTGCCCTACTCACTCAGATTTTTATGTTTTAGTGAAGATGTTAAGTGTAAATACAAAACATAATATACCCAGAGAATGCTTTAATCAATTTATTGGCCACTTAAGGAGACCAACCCGATAAATGATATAATTCTAATTAATTTATACTCGAAAAAAAATTGTTTTCAAAACTTGGTTTCACATCTATAAAAATATACTGTCGTGTTAACAGATGCATGTTGTACTACGGGGAAAATTTGTTAGAAATTGCATGTCATTATTGTAATGCGCCAAGCTTTAAACCAAATTTTGAAAAAAAGAAAAAAAAGAAAAGAAAGTAGCAAGATGATTGTCTATTTGAACAGTTGGTTTGTAATTATACAAAAGTGTGTTTATTATGTTTATTTTAACATTGCTCGTTAAAATATTAACATTATTAATTAAGGCTTTTAAATTGCTTAGATTGTTATTGTTGAAAAACTTTGGGGCTATTTTTATTTATTTATGTTATAGGTTTCCGGCGGATTTGCCGCCAAACATTGAAACAACAAATGAGTATGGTAATTTTGTAACGGAACAATGCGTCACAAATTGTGGTGGCATTGCGGGGAAATTTTTGCCACAATTTACGATGCCATTTTCACTACAATTCTATCGTAATTTGCGATGAAATTTATGGCATTTTGCAAAAAATGAAGATGTCATTATTTTGAATTTAATTCTATCGTAAATCCACCGCAAAATATTTAAAACATTTTACTTACGTCGCAAATGTATTTGTGGCAAGTTTTTTATCGTCGGAATTTAATCCGCCGCAAACAGAAATTTGCAACAAATTTAGCTTGTTTTGCGGCTGATTTTTCCACTGCAAAAAATTGACTTTCCTATAGTGTATTATAACACCTATAAATTTGCTAAAATTAATGTCAAATTAATTTGGAAGTGATTTTAAAATTTTCAATTTTGATTTTGAATGTTTTTTGCTCAAAAAATTTTATGGAAAACCATGCTATGTTAAATTAACATTGTGAAGCACATCAATTAGGCCTATTTTTAGATACTGATGTTTGCAAGTTTGAAAGTATCTAGATCTATTGAAATTGACAATTGATACTATTAACTTTAAGGAAAATTTAATGTATGATTACTCTCAATACTTCAATATGAACCTATCCATAGATACATAACCCAAAAGTTCACCTTTATTGTAGTCTCATTGTTATAAAAAAAGCATATAGAAACACCATCAACATACCTTTTGGCAAAAAGTTTTCATAAAACTTTATATATGGTTTGTCATTTATAAAAGTAGATTGTTGTGTTAATGGATGCATGTTGTACTGTGGGGAGAATTTGTTAGAAATTGCATGTCATTATTGTAACGTGTCATGGTTTAAACGAAAATTTAAAAAAAAAAAAAAAAAGAAAGTAGCAAGATGATTGTCTATTTGAATAGTTTGTTTGTTATTATGCAGAAGTGTGTTTATTATGTTTATTTTAGCATTGCTCATTAAAATATTAACATTATTAATTAATGCTTTTAAATTGCTTAGATTGATATTGTTGAAAAAGCTCAATAATAAATTGTAGGGGCTTTTTCTATTTATTTATGCTATAGGTTTTCGGTGAAAATTCCGCTGCAAACATTGAAAAGGAGAATGAGCATCGTATTTTGTGACGGAACAGTACTGTGTCGCAAATTGTGGCGGCATTGCGGTGGAATTTTTGCCACAATTTACGATGGTATTTTCGCCGTAAATATGTTGTAATTTGCGACGGAATTTTCAACATTTTGCAAACAATGAAGACGTCATTTTTTAAATTTAATTCCGTCGTAAATCCACCTCAAAATATTTGCAATGGTTTACTTCCGCCGCAAATACATTTGCAACGACATTTTTACCATCAGAATTGAATCCGCCATAAACCGAAATTTGCAACGGATTTGGCTTGTTTTGCATCGGATTTTCATCTATCGCAAAAATCTAACTTTCATGTAGTGTATTATATCACCTATAAATTTGCTAAAATTAATGTCAAATGAATTTGAAAGACTGAGTTTAAAATTTTCAATTTAGATTTTGAATGTTTTTTGCTCAAAACATTTTATGGAAAATCATGCTATGTTAAATTAACATTGTGAAGCACATCAATTAGGCCTATTTTTAGATACTGATGTTTGCAAGTTTGAAAGTATCTAGATCTATTGAAATTGACAATTGATACTATTAACTTTAAGGAAAATTTAATGTGTGATTACTCTCAAGACTTCAATATGAACCTATCCATAGATAGGTAACCCAAAAGTTCACCTTTATTGTAGTCTCATTGTTATAAAAAAAAAGCATATAGAAACACCATCAACTTACCTTTTGGCAAAAAGTTTTGCATAAAACTTTAACATATGCGATTATTAACTTTGATATCAATGGTGGTCTTCAGCTTTGTAATAATAACGGGTGCTTGTCAACTTCTAAGAAAATGGATTTTTTTTTATTTGACATCGCTATTGGTGATGACGAGAGTTAACATTGGCGGTCGCATTGTTCTTAATGTAGATAGTGAGGGTTTATATTGTTAGCACTGACGAATGTCAATATTAACAGTGTTGGTGGCTGTTAGCAATATTGGCGGTGGTGAAAAATGATTTTGTTTGCAATCGTGGCTGGTGTTGATGTTGTTAGTAATGGCCGTGTACGACAAAAATTTTATCCGGAATAATAGATGTTGGGATTGTTAGCGATGAAGGACGTCAATGTTCTTGATGACAATAAGCAATGATGAGCATCATCATTCTTGGTGTTGGTGAGAGTTAGCATAGTTAAATATGGCGAAGTCGGCCATGGTGGGATTGGAAGTCTTCAAGCCCCATATTTTTTTTCATATGAAATCTTTACCATCTGATTGTATAGAATCAAAGGCTATTTATAATTTTTTTAGAAAGCATTTTATCCATTTTAACTAGAAATTAGGACACACCATCGAACAGTCAAAGTTGATCCACTCGGTCACTCAATATTGTTTTAATATCTTACCACCTTAATATTACCAGAATCGCATGATCATAAGAGTTTTTACCGTAAGAATCTCATTATTTGAGGTAGCAGAATTGCAACATTTTACTGATCTCAACCTTGTTTGCACCCAAATAAACCTCAGTTTGAAAGTCCAGTGCTTTCAATGATTCTCCTTTCTAAAATGATCTCAGTTAAATTATCAGGAAATGAAATCTCACCTCTCCTTTTTTTATTAAAGATGGCTCTTCTTTCTTCCTTTTTTGGGATCCATTAGTTCATGGTGAATTTTTTTTTCTTTTAATTTACTTTGCAATTATGTCTTAAGATTCTTATTCCCCATCGATCTTCTTCTCTCAGCACCTCATCTGGTTGGAATCTGTCTTAGAATCCTTCTTATTTCTCTCATTTACATATGCCTTAATAATATCCTAACTAAGGCCTCGTTTGGGACGGCTTTCTTACTACAATTTTTTACTAAAAAATTGATGTAAGAGCAGTAAGAAAGCCGCCCCAAACGAAACCTAAGGTTTTGTTGGGACGGCTTTCTTACTGCTTCTTAAAGCAGCTTTGCATTAAAAAACTGCTCTAAAAAGCTGGTTTAAGAAGCAGTAAGAAAGCCGTCCTAAATGAAACATAATTCAAAAATTGATACTCTCCTTTGGGATGCTTTTGAAGACCCTGGACCATAAGAAAATTCCATATGTTTATTGACATAAGCTTATTTGGCATCTTAACTATAAGCCACTTATTACTCTATCTACTCTTTTTTCATTATCAAAGAAGGCCCAAAATGGTAGATGTCTTAGCTAAGCAGAACATTATTGCTCCCAGTTTCTTTCTTTATGCTGCAAGTATAACAGAAGTTTATTCCACATATATCTTTCTTGTTCTTACATAGGGGTGTCTAAATATGAGTTATGGGTCGGATTTGGGTCGAATCCGATACTGATCCGCCACTGTTTGATATGACCTGAATCCGACCCGTTTTGGCAGACGTGTCTGACATTGCAACCCGGATCCAACTCATCGGGTTTCCGGGTTAACTTGACTCGACACAAAACCCTGACTTCAATACTCAGCGGCTGATGATTGGCCAAGCATCCGCCTGCAAGAGTCTCAACTCTCGACATCTCGCCCGTGGGAATGCGCGAGGGAGGAAAGCAAACAGTAGTCCGCCGAGCGGCCGAGGTGTGCCTACGGGACTTCAGTCTTTGGTCGTTGAATTGCTGAGCGTCCGCCGACATGCGCGGGCAACGCAACGAACAGGCAACACCAGCTAGGCCGCTAGGGCAGTGGGCGTGTGGGGTCTGGCCGATTTGTGGTCAAAACCGGGTTAAAATTGAGTATACAGGTTGACTCAAATCCGAATTAAAAACGGGTCAAAAATCAGGACCAGAAGCCAACCCATTCTTAAAACAAGTTGACCCTGTTAGCACACACATTATAAGCCTTATCCTGTACTCGTTTTATTTACAAGTATACCTGTCTGTAACTATATAAAGACCTGTGTATCATTAATTTGGATATATGAAATATTCTTTCTTGCTTCTTCTTCTTCCCGTTACTGTGTTCTCTTCTTCCTCTTCGCGCGCTCTTACAGACCCAAACCCGAAAAATTCAGATCGGATTCGAATATGAATTTCGGGTCGTGTCAATTTTTGACACCCTATTCTTACTCAAATGTTCTTAATTATTTCTTTCTTAGCTCATATCTTCTCATTCTTAAAACAAGTTGACCCTGTTAGCACACACATTATAAGCCTTATCCTGTACTCGTTTTATTTACAAGTATACCTGTCTGTAACTATATAAAGACCTGTGTATCATTAATTTGGATATATGAAATATTCTTTCTTGCTTCTTCTTCTTCCCGTTACTGTGTTCTCTTCTTCCTCTTCGCGCGCTCTTACATGGTATCAAGAGCCATCTATGGGGGATCAAGAATCATCTTCTTCCCTCCCTCCCAACTCCACGAATCTCTCCGGCAACAATCCTGCCGAACCAACCATACCACCCTCACTCAAATTCCTTATCTCAAACATCAAAAATCTTCTACCTCACCCACTCACCTCCGATAATTATGCTATCTGGAGAATTCAAATCCTGCAACAGTTCACTGCTACAGGCTATCTAGGACATCTCAACGGCACCATTCAGCCCCCGCAAGAAACTACATCTCCTGCATACGGTTCTTGGATGCTCGTCGACAGTACATTGATTTCAGCCCTGTTTTCAACCATCTCACCTTCAATCCTACCTTATGTCATCACGGCGTCCACCGCCAAAGACGTCTGGACAACGCTCGAACGCCGGCTTCAACCTTCCAGCCGCTCGCGTGTCATCCAGCTCAAGAACGAGCTCCACCACATACAGATGAAGAACTCCACAATGCAGCAATATCTCACGCAAGTGAAGACCATCGTCGACAACATTGCCGCCTCCGGATCCCAAGTTGATTCAGAGGACATAATTCTATACATACTAAATGGCTTACCACCGACTTACAACTCATTCAAAACGTATATTCGTAATTCTTCTCTTCCGGCTGATCTCGACTCCCTTTACTCAAAGCTCTGCAGCGAAGAGATATACATAAATCAAGAAAATCTCAAAGACTCGGCTACTGATCAATCGGCCCTATACGCCACTTCATACAATCAAATGCGAGGTAGTCCGCAACGTCGTTCATCCAAGAATGTCAAGAATCAACTCTACACTCAAAATTCAACCGTTCCAACAGCTTCTTCCACTACCAGTACCGGCACTGCCCGTCCTACATGCCAAATTTGCGGTAAGATTGGCCATATAGCCATCAACTGCTGGCATCGTTGTAATTTCAAGTATGCTCCTACAACCACTCCTCCACCGCGAGCCCTGCTAGCTCAGTCCACTGGCCCAAATATTCAAGATTGGGTTCTTGATACGGGAGCTACAACGCATTTAACGTCGGACTCCAACAATATTCAACAACCTCACGCCTATCACGGTACTGATACGGTCTCGGTAGCTAATGGATCCTCTATGCCTATTCACAATTCCGGGCAAGGATTATTACCGCTACCAGACACGACTCGTAAGCTACATCTACGCAATTTACTTCATGTTCCCTCCCTTTCTCATAACTTACTCTCAGTTTCAAAATTAACGGCCGACAACTCAATTTCTATTACATTTGACGCTAATGGTTTTGCAATGAAGGATTCTCAGGATCATCGGCTCCTTCTACGTGGTCGTCTTAATAAAGGCCTATATCAAATTTCTGCTGCCCCATCCAGACATCATGCCGCACTCCACACTACCGCTTCTACCTCTCACCTCTGGCACGCAAGACTTGGACACCCCAACAATCGGATTCTTGCGACGTTAGCTCACAACATTCCGATTTCGAATTTTACTCAAAAGAATTTTTCATGTAATTCTTGTCATGTAGCGAAGAGTCATAAACTCAGTTTTAATAAAAGAATTTCTGATTCTAAATTTCCTTTCGACATACAGCATACCGACGTATGGGGTCCGGCCCCAACTAACTCTACTACAGGATTTCGATACTACGTCGTATTCATAGACGATTACACTCGATATACCTGGATTTACTTCATGCACTCTAAACATGAAACTTTCTCAAAATTTAAATTGCTCTGCAGTTTCATTAAAACTCAATTTGGCAAAGTCCCGAAACAACTTCAGTCAGACAGTGGAGGTGAATACTTAAGCATGGCCTTCCTTAACTACCTTCAAGAACAGGGCATTCAACAACGTCTCACCTGCCCTCACACTCCGGAACAGAACGGAGTAGCCGAACGCAAACATCGCCATGTCCTGGAGCTAACTCGAACACTCTTTCACTCGTCCAATGTACCCACTCAGTTCTGGCCGGAAGTCGTCGCAACAGCTGCTTACCTCATAAACCGGCTTCCATCGGCATCAATGGACTTTCAATCTCCTTACCAACGTCTTCATCAAAAAGAACCCAACTATGATCATCTTCGGGTCTTCGGTTGCCTATGCCACCCGTGGTCTCAACCTTACAGTGCCGATAAATTCTCACCTCGTTCTCATGACAGTGTGTTCCTTGGTTACTCTCCCACACACAAAGGGTACAAATGTTACAATCCTCTCACTGGCAAGACGATCATCTCACGTCACGTGGTGTTCCAAGAAACAATCTTCCCCTACAACAAGATCAAACATAGCGAACAAATCGATTCACCCATCCAGGAATCTCAACTGAACCCACTTCTACTTGTACCAACGTCTACCCTTGCTCCTCAAACAAAGCACGTCCACCTACCCCAGCAACCTCAGTCACACGCCGCACCGCTCAACCATCCCGTATCTTCAATTCAGAACATCACTGCCTCTACCAATGCAATGAATACCATCGCTCCGGAAGCTCGAACTACTTGCTCTACTCACCATATGCAAACTCGCTCCAAATCTGGGATAATCAAACCAAATCCGCATTACTCCCTATTAAGCCAACCCACAACACAAGCTACTCCCACTTCCTACAAACAGGCTTGTACTCAACAACACTGGCAAAAAGCTATGGAAGCAGAGTTCAACGCTCTTCAACACCAACAGACTTGGGTTCTAGTTCCTGCACCCGCGAATAAACACATATTAGGCTGCAAGTGGACCTTTAAAACAAAGACTCTACCTAACGGTCAGATTGAACGCTATAAGGCTCGTCTCGTTGCCCTCGGCTATGAGCAACGGTACGGTGAAATCTACAAGGAAACATTCAGTCCGGTGGCAAAGATGCCAACCATTCGCATTCTCCTTGCTCTAGCTATCACGCGGAAGTGGCCGCTTCTACAACTTGACGTTTCTAATGCTTTCCTACATGGCGATTTACCTGACGACATCTACATGCGTCAACCACAGGGATTCGTTGATCCAAACAATCCCAATGCGGTCTGCAAATTGCGCAAATCTCTCTACGGGCTAAAACAAGCGCCCAGACAATGGTTTCAAAAACTGACAGATTTCCTACGGGAAAAAGGATTTCGCTTCAGTCAATCCGATCCTTCCTTACTCCTTTTTACTCAAACTCATATTCGGATTTATTTGCTAATATATGTTGATGATATCTTGATTACAGGCAATGATCCAACAGCCATTCAAGATCTACTACGTGTTCTACAATCCAATTTTGCCCTCAAACAACTTGGCGAAGTTTCACTTTTTCTCGGCATCAAAATACAGAAAAATGATAACGGATACCTCCTCTCACAAACTCATTATGCACGCAAAATCCTTCAGGAAGCTGGATTTGCGGAATGCAAGGCCGCCCCCACCCCGATCACGCCAAACCCGAAACAAATTTCGCAAAATAACACACCTTTCTCTAATCCTTCTCTTTATCGTCGCATTGCAGGTTCGTTACAATACCTCTCCCTCACAAGGCCGGACATAGCTTACGCCACAAATCGCGCCTGTCAGCACATGTCCAATCCTACCAATCAAGATTACAAAAATCTCACACGACTGCTTCGCTACATCAAAGGCGCGCTTACTCTTGGTCTACCAATCACCCCCGGCGGTCTTCAACTCAGCACTTATACCGACGCAGATTGGGCGTCTGACAGTACCGATCGGAAATCCATCTCCGGCCATTGCACCTTCTTAGGACCCAATCTCATCTCCTGGTCCGTTAAGAAACAGGTTACGGTGGCGAAATCCTCGACGGAAGCAGAATACCGTGCTCTTTCTGCTGCTTCTTCGGACGTCCTATGGCTACGGCGACTAACCGCAGAACTTCAGCTAGACCAACCTGCACCGACACCAATTTACTGCGATAATATTTCAGCTATCGCCATTGCAAAGAATCCGGTCTATCACGCGCGAACGAAGCACATAGAAATTGATTATCAGTTCATTAGACAACACATTGCTTTGCAAAATATTGTCATCCATCATATACCTTCCACCGAACAAATAGCTGATATATTTACAAAAGCCTTCTCGTCTACTCGCTTCAACACTCTACGATCCAAACTAACCATTCGCAACACGACTGATTAGTTTGCGGGAGGATGTTAGCACACACATTATAAGCCTTATCCTGTACTCGTTTTATTTACAAGTATACCCGTCTGTAACTATATAAAGACCTCTGTATCATTAATTTGAAGATATGAAATATTCTTTCTTGCTTCTTCTTCTTCCCGTTTTACTGTGTTCTCTTCTTCCTCTTCGCGCGCTCTTACAGTCCCATGTTGGACAATTGTGGTGACTTCAACAAGTCTTTTGAGAGGAATCTAGAGCAGGAGATGAGAGAAGTCTTTTTGTAGGGATTTGAGATATTTCACCCCATGTTTTTGTCTCTCCAATGTATAGATTCAACAATATAAATTAATGATAGTAAGTAGGTTTTTCAAATGATAACTTGAAAGTGTCGATGAAAAAGTTTAGTGAACTATATGTATAAGAGAAAGATCGAATACAATTAAGGATTATGGAGGGTTAACTATAAAGTATAAATTAGGAGAAATTCATGGATTCATTAATTACATCAATTAACATTTTAACTTAACTATTTTATTAATTAATGCTTTGATGTTCAATGCTGTAAATTTATAATTGCTTTGATGTTCAATTAACATATTTATAATTATGTTGATATATTATCCATTATTATTTTATATCTTTTAATTGATCATATATATGCACTTCAGAAAAATCGTTCATTACCAGCGGCAATTTTCAGCGGTATACGTCAATTTTCTGGTGGTTTTTAAACTATTGGCCGGAATAAAATAAGTAGGAAATGAAAATCGGGGGTATATTTTCGGCGGTAATATTTTACGGTGGTTTTCGGCGGCTACAACAACTTGAAATTACTGAGCCCAAAACAGCAGGTAAACCGCCGGAATATTTCGGCCCAAATACAGCCGGTCATTCTCAGTGGTCATTTCACCACTGAAAATTCTGACAGTTAACCCGATGCTTTAACACCATTCGGTACCGGGAGTCAGACCGCGCGCTGGAAAATCCGTCAGTATTCAATGAATTTCCGGTGGTGATGCCACATACCTTATTTTTTATATTTTGCGGGCTTATTTCTTATAAACTTATTCCAATTATTTTAAAAATATTTAGGACACTAATTTTGCATAATATAGATCAGAAACTTTTAGACTCATGCTTCTTGGAGGTTATTAAGGCTATATTTGGGAAAGCTTTCTTATTGTTTTCTAAAATTGTTTTCAAATATAAAATTTTTAATTTAAGAAATCTTTGCCCTGTAAAATTTCTTTAGAAAGCAATTAAAAATTTATCTCAAACAAAGTCTAAAATTAGATTCATTTAATTAATTCAATAGTGTAATTAAATTTTATTTGAGTAAATGTCGGACTTAAATAATAGTATGGGGCCCATCGCAAAGGTATTTGATCTTAAGAGAACTTTCACACATATTTTTCTAAAAGAAATAAATAAAATAATGAACATATTTATCTAATTTTTCTCATTATAGGACATATAAAGTCAAGTTTCCCTTATCTAAATCCTCTTTTTGGTGCATCAACAACACAAAGCGTCTAAAATATTTTTAATAAAATTATAAAGGCCATGTTGGTGGGGCCTGTGGATAGAAAGCGTTAGGGACGAAGACAAAGCATAATAAATTAGAGAAATGAGATTAATATGATATCCAATCAAATTTAAGCTAAGTTGTTAGAAAATTTTGTACTAGAAATCTGTTGGAATATATTTCAATTTTTTTGAAATACAAAGAACAACAGCTAGTGGTGATTAGGAGGCCGAGCCAACAGTGGGGGCGGAGCTAGAAGATGGTGGTAGGTGGTAGGAGTTGGGTGCATGGTAGCTATGGAGGACGACTAGAGCCAGGCGGTAGGCAATAAGCGACAATTGTAGTGTTGATAGATTGTGCTCAGCAAGCGGCGTTTGTGAGCGACATCCATGAGCGAAAAAAATGAGGTTGTGAACTTTTTATTATTCTTGCATTTGAAATCCGTTTAATTTGGGTGAATTCTAAATTCGCCTAAAACATATTTGATTACCCTATACAAATAATTTGCAATCGAGTTACCTCAAACCAAAAGCAAAAAAAAAAATCAATTCGAATTCGATTCACTAATGACCTAACTTGGGTTTGAGCACAATTTCAAAAAATTGAACTGACTTGACCCAAAGTTACATCCTACTTCAATGCCATCACAAAAGTGTTGAGATTTTTGACAACCAAATGATCACATGTGAAGAATAATATAAGGGAATTGTGGTGCTATGATTTCACATAGTTCATGTGCTAAGCACATGCTGCCATGATGTTTGGCAAAGAGAAAAGCAAGCAAAATCTTAGAAGTTTAGACGGAGCACGTTCAAGAAATTCAGCAAACCCGTTAGCCCAAAGAAGTTTAGTGATATGAGATTTCCAGAGTGAGTAGTTGTCAGTGGAGAGTTGAGTAGGAACCAGGTTCTTCAGGTTGGAGACAAGAAACTTTAATGAAGATGGAATGTTGATGCCGTCACGAGTGTCGTGATCCAGTTGATCTTCGATCTACGATGCTTCTAACTTAGCCATGATTGACGGGAGAACAAATCCCGCTCTGATACCATAAAGAACAATGATGCCTGAAGCAGTTCTTGATCTGCTTTAGCATATCACGAGAGAACACATGATGGAAAATAACAGAGGGGGTAAGAAGATTTTATTATCCTCTGAACAGAGATATACAAGATGATATATAGAGTAGAGCCAAGGACTGTTACACGTGTTCATATTGATCTTTAAGTGCCTCTTCCTTTATGCTCTAATAGTAATAATCTCTTGTGAGGGTGTGATGCTGGTTAAATAAAATTTTATAATAATTTTCAAGATCTTAAAATTCAAAAGAAGAAACTGGAAAGTCAAATTCTTGTGCGTAATATGCATAGTTAACATGTTAATATTGCATGAAAAAGGATTGACAAATAAAAACTAAAGAGTCCTTAACAGGTGCTGTAGCGATCAGGAGTTCCAGAAAGGGGATGTGGGGACGATTTATCTTGCCTGACAGGATATGTTGGTCTTAAATCAAAAAGAAAAATGGAAATTTTATGTAAGAATCTGTTTTTCCATTAAAAGTAGATATCAATCAAATGCAGCTAAATAATAAACTTTATGAAGCTAAAAGTACAACAAAGAACATAATAGCTTATTTCATTGAAAAGAGAAGAGAGGAGCTAGTCATAACTTACTTCATTCATAATATGAGTGTACATAAACCTATAAATACTCATTAAGATATACTAAGTACTACCTGCTACCCACAAAAGATCATTGAGACGCACTCTCCCTAGCAACTATCATATGGCGATCTTGCAAAGATTTTGGAATCGTTGTAAGTATTTTTTGACGTTTAAAATCATCCTTGTAGCCTACATTAAGTGCTACAAAAGTTGAATTTTTTTTAGTTTAGGCTTAATTAATTTATTTTGATATTAATATGCTAAGTATTTGCCCTACAAAAAAAGAGGGTGACATTTCATATGAATAAAAAAAAATCATTGATATAATATAGTAAACATGAATGGTCAAAGGCATATACTATAGGGGTCACAAGATGAGCCTTGAGGTGCTAGGATTGTCTTCTAGAAGCAATTGAGGGGTTGCTTGATAGTTCTTCAAAAAGGATGGAAGATCGATGAATAAAAAATAAGAATAAATCATGCATGGCAGTAATAACAGATGTCATCCTTAGCAGTGATGATGTGCATCAGTGGTGGTGACGATGATGGGCATCAACTGATGGTGGCGATATTGGGCGTTGGTGATGATAATGACGTCAGACATCAAACCTTATTAGTGAAGACTACATCCACGTTGATGGTGGACATTAGCATTTAGCGGGTGTCAACTTTATTGGCAATAATTGGCTTTGACGTTTTTGGTAACAACAATTGTCACTATTGATGGCGATGGTAGGCATTAGCCTTAGCAACAATTGTGGGCATCAATATTGGTGCACAAAGATTTCAAACTCCTAAGTATCAAATTTCTCTCTTTCAATTAAAATCTCTTATGGGACATCATTTAGGACTTCCTTGAATGTGAAGTGGTGATCTTATTCCTTTATTCAATAGGACTTACAGAAGGGGCGCATCTTACATTAACCTACAATGTCTATATATATACTGAATCAATTTATAACAAATGGATACTTATCGTGTACGCAAACACGTAAGCTTGATCCACTGTAAATAAATTTCTAACCCGCTTGCTGACCTCTTCTTCCTCATCTTGGGGATTAGTCAAAGTCATTGGCAATATTAGCAAATAACTTTCTGATTTATCTTAGTTTTTATTGCTTCACTCCCTCTAAATCAAGCTAAACTTGAGAATTTTAAAACCAAGCTTATCAAATGTCATAGGGCTAAATATTCATTTATTTTTTAATATTTATGTAACTTAAGAACTTATTTTTGTGTGTAAGTAATAGGTAAATTTTATTTTCTTTTATGTTATCAACTTTTGCACTCATTATTTTATTGTGTTATCTTTTATTTAAGTCGAATCTTTTATGCGGTATAAGTGAATATAGACGTTATATCTCCAAATAATAATAATATTAGAAAAGTTTACTTAACAATGAATATAGGTTTACCTCACAAAACAAAATATGAGAGAAGGGTATATCCAATATATAAATTACGACACCTTTAACTAAGTAGAAGGTTTCTCCTAATTTACTAAAGTCGCATTCAAATATGTAGAAGGTGTCCTCCTATACAATCGATAAGGGAGCAAAATAGGTCGGTTTCCCCTAGGATCAAGTTGAACTTCAAATCAATGTTGAACCAATCTCTCATGGGTGTTTCTCTAAATCCTATCAACTAGTATAGGCTAATCAGTCAAACTCTATTTTCAATAGCATTTGATGATATGAGAGGAGGGTATAATGACAATGAATGATGATATAAGAGAAGGGTGCATCCTTTACTTTCCTCAACTTGATGATATGATATGAGTTTACTATGGTCGGGAATGGTATTGTAGGGATTGCATATGTCATTGATGATTACAAGATAGGCCCTTCTTGTATAACATAGGCAAGGTGGATGGAGTATATATGTTGTAGCCTAAGTACTACACAAGGTGCTTATATTGAAAAGTGGAAAGTGAAGTTGAGGTACTTGTTGGTAATAATAGAGAAATGGAAGGTCTTCATTAGGGGTGTCAAAATTTGAACCGACCTGAACCCAACCTGAAAAATTCTTAGTTTGGGTCAATCTGTTTGCCAATCTGGTATGGTTCAGATTGACCCAAAAATCTGAAATTAACCCGGGTTGACTCGAATCGCCACCTTTGCAGCGAGCAAGCTCTCGTTGCCGTCGTTACGTCCGATCGTCCGAAAGAGGAAAGATCTGGTAGATTTACGAGATTTGGTCGAATAAGCACTCGAATGGAAGAACCAATGCAAGATATCTACCTTTGCAGTGATTGTGAGCAAAAGCTCCCATCGTCGTTGGCCGTCGTTACTCCCCAAAGAGGAAAGATTTATGGAAGCAGAAGAAAGATAGCTACTTTCGTAGTGAGCAAGCTCCAATCGCCATCGTTACGTCCGAAACTCGAAAGATCCGACGGATTTACAAGATTTGGTTGAATAAGTGCGTGAACGAAAGAAAGATATCTACATTTGTAAGGATCATCCAAACATATGAACATGCGAACAACTCGCATTCGGGTTGGCGGGTCAATTCGGGTTGACCCGAATCTGAACCAGTTCGGGATTGTATTATCAACCTGCTTCCATAACCGTGTCGGGTTCGAATCAGGTAAGTTGGCATCGGGTCAAGTTAGGATTGGATATGCCCGAAGACACATTTTAACACCCCTAGTCTTCACCACTTATTCATTGTTTGCTCACCAAGATCCGATGAGTCAAAAATAGTTGTTGGAGAATGTTCATATTTATTATTCTTCAAGACTCAAGATACTATGACATTATAAAAAATGTTACCTTGTGGGATGAACCCACATCTCCACTGCAACTGAGAGATAATAAAGAAAAAAAAAAGGCAATGGTGAATTTCCACTAAAAGGTCGTATGCACGTTCATCAAGTTTTTAACCAATTCAAACTTTCACAAAAAGATCACTAAAAAAATATGAATGATAGTAAAAGGTCTAGGTGTTCAATGCATTTGAAAGAGTTCAAGTTTGGATGATTCACTAAAGAGAAAAAGTACAACCGCTCAATCAAATCTGAATGACATAAGACTTAAGCATATGGGACAATTTAGTTCTTAATGGATAAGAAATTATAATGTGTGATTATCAGACTGTTTGGAGGTTAATTAGGATGCATCACGTTATCCGGACGACACGAACGCTACAGTGAATTGGTGACGTGACACATCCTGATTGATCTCCGAACGACATCTGATGACTGCACGTAATAGTTTTGCCTAATGAATAGACAGCCAACCTCCGAGAGATTGAGGGGCTAGCCTAAGAGAAGAAAGGAAACAATAAGAGTCAATACATAATACTTTAAAATGTTTTATACACTGACCTACGCCTAGTATAAGAGAAAGAGAAGAAGATTTCATGATTTAAATAAAAAAATCTTATAAGCTTTTTCTTACATGATAATGAACTTGCTCATAACTTCGAAGTTCAGGGCATAAGATCAATATTACTTAATTAAGCAGAAATTTTAAGAAAATAAAAAAAAATATATTATAATCAAATGGAATTTATTATTAAGGAAAAAGATAATTTATTAAGGTGCTTTTTTAATGCTTTTAAAAATAACTTTTTAAATTTTTTTAATTATAAAATTTTTACTAAAAATTCATTTTAAAAAACAGTAAAAAAAAGTTTCCCATATGAAACCCAATACACTATCAAAAGATATATATTTTTATTAACAGGCCCCTCTTTCCTTCACTTGTTGATAAAATATTATAATCTTCTTGTTCTTAGGGAGAAAAATAGTTTTTATTTTGGTTTTATATTACACATTGCATTCTTTTTTTTTTATTATTTTATGAATAAATATTTCTACTTATTGATAACATAATTTAGTTACATTAATTATTCATATTTAAAAAGATCATTTACTCTTAAGAGAATATAAAAAAGGATAAAAGCTTACTAAAATCGCCCATCACAATTTTGTGTGGCTATTATTTTCTCATTATTTTTTAAGAATGTCTGTTATGAAAAGTTATCTTTTCAACAAGAGTAATTAAGTTCTTTTTCTCATAATAATTTTAAAATCAACTTTATAAAACGCTGCAGGTATCCCAAACAAATTCTTAGGCTATTAAACTTTACATTAATACATATCTTTTAAATATTATTTATTTAGATCCCTAAAGCTATTATTTCCATATACTTAGGATCCTTTTAGGACAGTTGCAGCTTTTTATAAATGTATTTTTATAAAGATGGTGTAAAAAAATTATTTTTTTAAAGTTACAGTAGAAAATAATTTCATAGCATAAAAATTTCTTGAAAACCGTGAAAACGTCATTGACAAACAAAAACTCTAATTGAGACCTAAAAAACAAAACAATAAAGCTATCCCACACGAAATTTGAGATTCATTACTGCTAAAAAATTTGGCTTTCGCAACACTTTTTATGACATATTGCAGCGGTTTAAACACCTACTAATTTATTTGCAGCGGTTTAAAAACCGCTGCACATCCGCTGTATTTGCTTTTGCTACAAAGGTTTTAGAAGCGGTTTCACAAATGCTGCTATAGGAAGGTTTTAGCAGCGCTTTTTAACAGGGGTTAAAACCGCCACTAAAGGATAGCACTGATTAAAAACAATATAATGCCAAAAAATTAAATTATTTGATCAAATTATAAATACACATAAATTTAATCCAAGCATATAACAATTTCAACGTTTCCAAAGTTCATAACAAAGTTCCTTAATTTGAATCTCCTACCAAGAAAGCATGGAAAAAGTATATCCTTCTGCATAAATACTTACATAATATCCACAAATCTTAGTCGTACAATTGAATAATATCCACAAATCTAACGCCTATGTAATAGAAGGCCGCAGGTACAATCTATGAGTCGAAGGAGTAATCTTTTGCACCCATCATTGGAGGAACATCCTTATAATTCTTCGGACCCAGCAGGCTAACGGCCACATTCTTCACAAGCTCGTACATTATATCGTCATTGACAGTTGGAGGGTAGAATCATTAATTCTCAAAGAAGTATACTGAAGCAGAGCATTTATATACACTATACTGCATTACAATGACCTGCAAGTCAAAGTTAAATGGCAGTAAGCGAGTGGCTATAAGTTAAAACTTCGTTTGGGATGGCTTTCTTACTGCTTCTTAAAGCAAATTTTTTATAAAAAAAATTTAAATTTTTCTACTAAAAAGTTGCTTTAAGAAGTTGTTAGAAAGTCGTCGCAAACAAAGCCTAAATCAGGTTGTCAATAGTTTTACCTGCATAGAAAATGAAGAGCTTTAAAAATATCTCGATTCCTACCTTCTCTATTCTTTGCTTGAGCTTATGAAAGCTAGCATTTGAGAAAGCTCTAAAAGTTCCGCCGAGGATGGTAGGCTCTGGAACCAGGTCCAGATTGCTCCCTCCGTTAACTTCTGCCACTAAGATAACCTGACAAGGAAATGAAAATATTGCTGATTTACACACAGCTCTCCTAGGCCTATTGGTTGAGAGCTTAGACTTTCAACTAAGAGGTCTAGGGTTGAGTATATGTGTATGCGTTGTGTGTGTGTGAGTTTACCTTAAATGGCCTAAATGTCCCAAAAAAGAAAATTTTGCTGATTTTAACATAAATCATCAATTTTTTTAATGCAAAAAAAAAAAAAAATCCACAATGAAAGAGATCATACCATCTCTTTAGTGTCCTCCACCATTGGCATGGGTTCATCAATAGGAAATGCAACATGCACTGCCTCATATATGGCATCACCAGTACATGCAAAACTTGTATCTTGGACTAGTTGGTTTCTCGCTTGAACTTCGATGCCGATAGGTTTGGCTCTAGTGCTGACATTCTGTGTAGGAATTAAAGAGTGTAAAAGAGTGAGATCTAATAAAGAAAAATGACGTTGCATGTTAAGTTCACTTTTCTTTACAACCTAAAGGCAGTCTTGGGAATTTTGAGCTAGGGAAGCAACAAACCTCCTAAACCATCATTTGCATATTTTAGCTAAAATGAGTAAAGTGATGAAAAAAAGTGGGGAATAGAAAAGCTGCTTCTGACCTTGTAATCGGTCTTCGGCCTACGAAACTCTGTTTGTTCTTCTCATCCCTGAAATCCACATAAGAACTTTATCAAATAATAACAAATAAGAAAGAATTAAGAAATTTGGGGTTAGATTCTGAAGTATAGTGGTCCTGAAGAAAAGAGCTGGAGCATTACTCTGCCATAACTTTCTTGACAATCTTAGGGGGGTAAGGAACGTTGCTGCCCGCGAGATGATTGATGTCCCTCAATGCTCTTCTGTTGTCGCTGCTCCCCATCTCTCTGCCATACTTCACTCCCACCATTCAAAAACCTTTTAAAGAAATCAAACTTAGGTATCAACCAAATAAATAAGATGGATCCACGACTTTCGGTACTGATTCACCGAGCAAAAACTCAAAGAAAGAAATTTTCTAATATTCAAGGTTTATTTCAAATTTTTGTGAGGGGTAAACCAACAACACTTCTGCATGCAAAACACTAAAGTCCATAGACAATATAATCACTTACCTGATATGGATCTCAGCCCTTATCGGGATGATTCTTGGCGATAGTCTTCCGATATTCGTTCTTGTTCGAGGACAGAGGCGAAAGCGACAGATGATGTCCAGTCACGACGAAGGCCAAGGACAAGGAAGGCGCTTGATCGAAACTATAGATAGAAGGGTAAACTTAAATCGATGGTCGGGCAAGAAGTAAGAAGCGGAGGATGAAGAGATTTGGAGTGCGGCGGCAAGCCGGGAGAGAAGAACGAAGTGCGGGAAGAAAAATTTGGGCGGGGCAACTGTCACGCATGTATAGAACTATTTAGGGCTAGAGCAATTTCGTATTTAATTTTGTTAAATTTTATAACAACGGATTAAATCGTTTTTTTACGCTATCTACAACAGCGGTTCAAAAAAAGCTGCAATAAAAGGCTGCTAAAAACTAAAATTTTTAGTAGCATATGAGTGTCAACATTAAATCTATAAGAAAATTATATAAGTATATATTGATAAGAAAAGGATAAGGCTATATTTTGAGAAAATTATTATGTGTGGAGATCAGATGTAGATTGTTATTCGGAGATCAATCAAAATGC
>NW_021331486.1:275330-358087 GCF_001605985.2 Dendrobium catenatum
ATTAATTTATTATTATATAGATATTTTTATATTCATTTAATTTATATTATTACTAGATAGGTTTTATTTATTTTGAAATATAATATTATAATATCATATTTAATGTATATCTATATTTTATATTTTTAATAATAAATTTATCCCGCATCCTTATAAATTTCATTTTATAATTTAAATTATAAGAACGTGTTTAAAATTTTTATAGCAAATTGTCGTATGACCCATTTCTTAATGGATAGAGTTTGGTACCGTTCGAAATTGGTCCTATCCGAATCCAATTATCACGAACCTAACCATTAACATCCCAAATGACCCAAATGATCTACTAACCCGTTTTAATTTAAAAATAATAATAATAACATGCTAATCATAGATTTTGAATTAATTAATAAAAATAAAAAGATTATAACAACAAACAAAATAATTTAAGAAAAAATATGGAACATGTTATTTTTGAATCAAAATCAAGTTGGTGTGTCAACATAAACATGAAATATTTAATAAATGGGTATGAATTTTGGACATTGAGTGACCAATTTATTAAACAGGTCAACTGAAATCTATATTTTTCTGATTGGAGCCCGATCAAATTGGCGAATCAAGCCATTCATTAACATACTAATCACATGTTTCATACGAGTCTAATATGACACTACAGGTGGTCGACGGGGCGCAAAATAGGGTGAATAAAAACTCATAACATCCATTAAACCTCAATTTTATATATTTTTAATAATAAATAATGAAATATGATATTCAAATGATAGTCCTCAAAGAAGGTTTTATGCGACTCATCTTAAGCTATTAATAGAGAGTTTTAACTATCAACTAAAATGTTTTATGTCCAATCGTGTGAAACCCACATATGTGATATACTGATATATGTGTGTAAATATAAATAAAAAATAAAAAAAAAATAAAAAATAAAGAGTATATCAAAATATTTGTAGAAATTTCGTGGGCTAAATTCCGAAGCTTATCAAGACATTTAGCGCTTATGAAGATATTATTACATCATTACGTCACATTAACTTTACTCTTTATTTCTAATTCTCAATCTTCTGCAAATACCTTTCGTCTAATCGTCTCTATCTACCTTTCCTCTTCTTCCTCTTCTACCATCAAAAGCTGTCTCGCCTCGACGCCGAACCGGCGCCAATCCAGCTTCAGCGATGCAGTCATCTAAGAACATTCAAGCTTCAGTGGAGCAGGAGATAAAGTACAAATTTTGTGTGTTAAAGAAATTATTTTCATGTCTTCCTTTGCTTGATTTTCAGTTTTGTTTTGTTTTGTTTTTTTTATTCAGAAGCACAGGCTCTGATCAGGTTGCGGTTCCACCTGGGGGTTCAAATCTTCTTCTTTTCAATCTTCCGGCTTGGTACCTCTTAGACCTAGTTTTAATTTCTCTTATTTCAGCCATTTCATTACAGGTTTCTCTGATCTTTATGTGTTTTCTCATCTGTGTTTGAATGCAGTGCTAAATGGATCTTTGGTTCCGTACTCTTTCTTGCTATACCAGTATACAAGAGGATGTTGAGAATCGAAGGTACTCATTAGTTTTAGTTTGTTTTTCATAAAGTAGATCTGATTCATTTGTTGATAAACCTATAATTAATGGATGTATCAAATATTATGAAGATTAAATAATTTGGTTCATTGTTCGGCTTGACTCTGCAATAGGTGTGTTGGAGAAGGAAGTAATTGATATGGTGGAGATAGTTAAGAAGGTAGCAGACGTAACAGAGAAGGTTTCTTCTGATGTGGCCGAAGCACTACCGTCTGATAGCGACCTAAAAAAAATTGTTATCGAGGTGGAAGGCGAGGCAGAAGTGGTGTGCGTGGATGCAGAGAAGACTGAAACTTTCATTCACAAGGTCATCCTTTATAGTTTAAAGTTACCTTTTTTTAATCATATTTTTTATCCGTAGATGTAATTTTCTTCTTTATGCATATTTATAATTTGTATTTAGTCATAGGCGCTGCTTACTGTTAGAAATTAGGCCGGATTTGGTTAAAAGTGGTTCATTTGATTTGTCTGTCTGGTTTTCATTAGAAATCTGTTGTTAATTCCACATCATTACCACCTTACCTAAACAAAAGTGCACTGCAAATAGAAGAAGATTAGGCTTCGTTTGGCAATGTTTAACATGTTGTGATGTGCTATATTAAATAAAATTGTCTCTACCCTCTCCTATATAGATGAGTTGCTCTATAAGTTCACTCAACATGATTATTGTGAAGTTGTGGAAAGGATGAACACATGGGCAAGCTTAACATTTTGTATTTTCACCCAAATAAAAATTACAGTATGATCAATTTAGGGAAGTGACACATTAGCAACCTAATATTATTATGTTTGTGGCTAGTGGATAACTTTAGTCATTTTGATAGAGTAGTGCAATCTCAGATGTATCTAAAGTGCAAGCACAAAAGCAATGGAAACAATTCATTGGCATGCTCTGAGGGTTTGTTACTCCCCTAGTAGGAATATAGCTACAACTCAACCTCTAAACAAATGAAAATTTTGAGAAATATATTGGGCCGGAATTTTGGTAGCAAATTCAATAGAAGTGGCATGATATATTTTGGGAAAGTTCTCAAAGAGTCAAAGCCATAAGATAGTCGTTTTACATTAAAAAAAGAAATTATAGCCATAATGAATTACATAAAATATTTTAAATACTGATTTTTATTTATGAAGTTTCACATTATTACTCATAATCAAAATTTATAGACATGTATCAAAAAACAAAAAAAAGAACAACTAATATTGCAATTAGAGCAATATTAATATTATACTCCTCTTAATCTTGATTTTCCTAATATACTAGCTAATTTCTTATTTTAGAACGCTATATTTGGAATGGTGAGCTTCTAGTAGAGTGGTCTCCATATAGTCCTCCTTCATTCGCACATATTGTTGATTTTTGAAAATGGGTGCTCTATTATCATCAATGCTAAAGTTTGATCAATTTCCTTCTCAAATTTGTTAAATCCAATCAGCTAGAATTTGGCCTTTTGCTTAAGTCTCCATGAGTTGATTTGGCCACTTTGGCAAGATGATCATTTAATGTATTCCGTAAGTAGTGGCTCTAAGAAAAAAAAAATTTGCCTAGTGCATTAGCAAATACATTTTCCCTTTCTAGATGATAATCGATTTATAATCATAATCATTCAATAATTGAGACATTTTCATTGTTGCTATTTGAGTTTCTTTTGAGTGAACATGCAGGTCTAACTTCTGTGGTTGATGAAGATCTGCCCATGTATGCCATAGAATTAGTCTCCAAATCTTAAGTGAACATCATACTTACTAGCTCCATGTCAGGTGTTGGGTAATTATTATCATATTTCCTAAAGATGTCTCGAGGTGTATGAGATAACTGTGTCATGTTCCTTCAAAACAATTTCTAAACCTTGCAAGAAAGAATCATTATAGGCTTAGAATCTATCCTTCTCATCAAGAAGGGTGAGCATCAGACAGTGAGGACATTGCTTGAGTCGTTGAAATTTTTTTCAATCACATCGGTTCATTTACATTTGTTGCCTTTTGTGTTGGGCGAGAAAATGTCCATGCTTTTTAGTACTCTACTTGAAAGAATCTTCTATAGCAATCCACTAATTTGAGAAAGCTATGAACTTCGAACACACTCATTGGTCTTGACCAATCTACTATGAAAGTGACTTTTTGAGGGTCTACCGAGATACTTGTGAAGTTAACAATGCAGCCTGAGCAAACAATGCTAGCTAGCTAAAACATACACTTAAAAAACATCATATACAATTAGTTTTATTGGCAATTCTATAAAACTAGTGATGTTTATGCTCGGTCAATTTTCTAGGATAAACTAAGACTTCTTCAACACAATAATAAAGTGATTTAGGTATATAAGCATTTTTTCTGTTCATCAAGTTCATGAAAGCTACTGAAGTGATATTCAAGCGAAAAAAATGTAAAGATAGACTCATAATTGTTATAGTAGATAATGAAAATTTTCTTTAACTTGACCTGCTTCTTTACTGCAAGTTTATGGCATTCATATCTCAAGTACATCATATAGGATGCTATCATGCATTGCAATTGTTCTAAAGAAATTGTCCATTCTTAGAAGATAGTTTTTATTCTTGATAACCATCTTGTTTTTTCTCTAACAAACGATACATGATCACATGCTTCCATTTTTTGTCCTTGTAAATAAGAATGGAGGTCCCTATGATGAAACACTTAGCTCAATGATTCCCGTATTTAATATATCTTGTTGTTGGATCTTTGCTCATGTAGCTTGATTGTCGCCATTCGATTAAACATTTTCAAAATTGATGTCATCCTAGAAATATATATTTTGTTAACTTTACATCTTGGGCAGAGATTATTCGGCCAAATAATTCTAAAACATGTCCTAGTAGTCTTGAACTACTTGCACATCACTTGGTTGAAAGGATTTTTCTACATATTGGACATAAAGTAAGTACGCGTGGCATCCTTTAACAAGTGAAACAAGTGATCTACCATCTTGAATGTCTTTCACTATTAGAGGGATCACTTGACTCTTCTCAAAGAAAGTGAGATTAGGCCAATGAGAAATTTTGAACTTAACTTTTTTTCCTCTCATTTGTCAATCATAGTGTGGTGTTGAGCTAACCTATTCATTGTGGGTCTCCTGTTGAGGGAAGGAAGAATAAAATGCTTTGTTTCTATAAACATATATAAAAACTTTGATACTACCTCCAATCGATAATAGGATAGACAACCTTAAATGACTCCTCTATAAATGATTGAGATGCTTCTGAATCAAACAAAGGCATCGTAGGCTTATCATGGTACTATGATAGGGCACCCATTAACCAACACCTTAGATCCCTTTGTTTCTTCTTAATGAGTCGGTGTATATACTAATTTCTTGAGTAGAGTTATTTTGTATGGATTAGCATTTGGTTAGGTTCATTTAAACATCTAAATGTCAGGCTCCAACTTCTCTATTGCTAGATAAGCTTAGGCTCTTGATACACTAAGAATACCCTCTTAGAGGACAATTAAAGGTCATGTGTACAAACCCTTTACGTTTACAGTATGGATGAAAATTCACCAAAATTGCACTTTCTACCTTTCCCCATACTCTGGGCAAGTGGTTTTCATTTCATAACTCTTCTTGGACAATTGATTGTCCTATCTAATCATCCTTTTCTCCCTCTATAATCCTTGTCTCTCCTATTGCTTGATTCGCGCCATCCTAGGATCATCTACTACTTGTTCCATCTCACGAAGGCTTAATCTACCATAATCCATAGCTTTTCGGGTGTAATGGCACCAACAATTGTCAAATGAAGCACCTCGAACTCTTAAGAAATAGGAAACACCTTTCATTCCTCGTCCAAAACCATAGTTGACACTTAGTGAGCTAATGCCATGCACTTCACTTCGTATTCAGCCACGGTCATGTCCCTTTGCTTTAGTTAGCCTAGGTCATCGTGCATGTGGTAATGTGTCACCAGTGGCTTGTAGTTAGATTGGAAGGCCTCCTTGAATACTTCTTAATGAAATCCACCAATGTATTGCACCCTTGTTCAATTACTAAGGCAATCTTCTGTTCGATAGGAAAATCTATTGTGTCCCAAATGTCTTGTTTATCTATGTAAGCCAACTCTGTATTAGATGGGTTTCTTTATCTTTAAGAAGTGACTTGGCTTTGGTTGCTCTGAGATTTATGTTCTTCACATGACCCACGTAAATGTGGTGAACATTTGAGCTAAGAAATTTGGTGTCCTTCCTGCAGGTTGTGCATAGTTATGACTAAAATGTTGCTATTCCTGATGTAAATTCCTTGCAGTCTCCTTTAATCGTTCATAGAATTTTCACCCTTGGGTTTTTGATTGCGATAAAATAATTTGTCTACTTGTTGGTTCTTTACTGTTCATATTTAATCTATTATTGCATTATCATTTTGATCCTACTTCTCGTATTTTTGGGTTTACATCTAATGAAGAAATTTATGTTCTTAGTGGCCTTTGCTCAACAAATCTTTATTTCATTTATATGGTCTACATCCACTTCACTATTTCGTCTCATTGGAAACCCATGACCGTTAAGCATTTTGTATCAGAGTAATACAAAATATTTGTGACTTTTTATAATTTTATAGTTCAAGTGTAAATATAAAATTATAGTAATTGAATAATCATGGTGTATGATGAGGATAATTGAAAACCCTTTAAAATGATGTTGAGTTGGATTTTGTAGTGCTTGAACAACGGTTAAGTTGCTTCTAGTGTAATCTGGGATTTTAGGTTTTTGTTAGGGAAACCTCTTTGCTAATGCAGAGGTAGTATTATCTACATCATACCCTATTGGTAGGAGCTCCTAATCCTTTTCTTGTTAAGGTTCCATCAACACTAGTATCAATAGCACCAATGTAGTATTGTCAAAAGTCTCGACAATTATAAAATATATGCATGTACCATAACGATAATGAAGTATACTAATCATCAAAATTGTATTGAAAGAGCACCCTCTAATCGCCGCTCCCTTGTCTTCACAAGACTACAAGCAAGACAATCCAAGTGAGTTTTTTTATTGTTTCCTTGATCCTTTGAGTGCTTCCCCCTTAGCCTTCATGATTAATATTTTAGGGGTTATTGTAATTTCTTTTATTTCTGACAATTCTTGTTAATTGCACATGACAATTCTTGTTAATTGCACATGGTGTACTCATATCATTATTTAGTTATAATATTCCACTTAAAAAAAAAAAAAAAAAACACAAATCCTATTAAAGAAATTATTGTTCATCAATATACTTTTTAGGATATAGTAGATGTGTAAGTTGATTTGTTGTTATAATATGGATCTGCATATGAATTTATTGATTTCAAATCTATACATCTACATATTCTTGAAATCTAAACCTATACTTGAATGAGAGTCGAAGTTTGGATTTGAAACTGAAATTGAGTATGAATCATATCAAAATTTGAACCTCTAAAACCTCTAATAGAAGCTCAGTCTATTCCTGGATGTGAAATTGAATAAAACATGCTTGCTCTAGTTGATAATACAACTTTCTGATGAAGTATCTAGTAAATTTTTCACCAAGGCTTCATTTGTGACGGCTTTCTTACTTTCTTCCTAAAGCAGCTTTTTAGTAAAAAATTAAAAATTTCGTACTATAAGCATTTAATTTTTGTACTAAAAACTGTTTTAAGAAGCAGAAAGAAAGTCGTCACAAACGAAGCCTAAATCTATGAATTAAATTGATATTGGCTTTTACTTTTTTTTTCTTAATTTCTTAATTTCTTAATTTAATTGAATCAAACCTCTAAAACCTTAAAGCTGTTTTGGACATGTCTCTATTTAGTTTGAATTGGTATTATTGCTGTTTTCTCTTAACGGGCCTTGTTGTACCTCGTTGTGCTGTTGGAGTTGGGCCGTAACTTGAGCTGGTAATGTTTCATTGGTAATATTGGCTCACTGTCAGTTTTACTATTGGTTGTTTGGTTTACCCTTGATTGTAGAGAACCGGGATTCTTCCTATTGTGATAAGTGGCTTGTTTGGGGTTGGGTTGTTTGGCACTGATTCTTTGACTAGCGTGCTTGGCTGCTTAGATTCTGTAGCCAACAAGCTTGGTTCTGTAGCTGGAAATCATTAATCGCTGTTCTAATCTTGTTCCTGATTCCGGGATTTGCTGGAAGCCATACATTGAGATTTTTTATTCTGTAGCTAATATCTGGGTATCAATAATTTTGTGGAATTTGTGACTGTATGGGGGGAGTTCTGTGGTTTTTTAAAAAAAAAAACTAGCTCTTAATAAAAAATTTACCTTTCTGGAACTTTATATGTTGGTTCGTTATAATTTTTATTTTTTTTTGGAATGGGGTATCTACCCTCTATTACTTCAAAGGGAGCGCTTGATGTTGTAACTAATCCTTGGCGGAACCTAGCAAGGCCACCACTGGCATTGGGCCCAGACTTGCTTTGGCCCCACTGAAGAGTTGAAGGGTAACTTGTGGCTTTTGGCCACATTACAAGACTGACAAACATAAGACGAGTAAGGGAGTACAATATAGAAGAGATTACTTTGGATAGTTGCTTGATGTGTCCGAGCTTTGGGATGACCAAGCGCGGACATGCCAGGTTGCTGAATTTGATGTGGAGTGAAAGCAGCGTGAGATGTTGTTGTGGGTGAAGGACAGCGTACAGACCATTATGGCATTGTCCACGGATGAGAGTTCGATTGTCCAGTAGGTCCTTGATTAGGGAGCCGTTCGAATCAATATATAGAGCAGTTATTATCAGTTGTTAGTTTATGTTGAAAAGAGATTGTGAGACAGTGATGGAATGTGGAGGAGATTGCGTAGATAGAGCTTACGGTGGATTCAGTGAGGGGAAGAATTTCTTTGTTCGGTGTGATGGATAGGAAGGGAGTTGCCATTCCGTGGAGATAGTCTCTGATCCGATGTAAGGAGCTGAATACTGCAGGTTGCCCGCATTTGGAGTGAGATGAGCAGATGCTCCAGAGTCCTGGACCCACTCGTTGAGGGAGGTGGGTTGCGAGCTGGTCAGAAGAGCCTTCGATGAGGGATTTTGATGAAAGACTTGTAGTTGGAGTTTGTATTTGGCAGCATGAAGAGGCGCCGCCCTGTTTCCCATAGATTTGGCAAACCGGCTTGGTGGTTTCATTGTGGTTAGTGGATGATTTGGTCTGAAGAGAGCTCCACGGCCTCGGGACGCCTCTATAGACCGCGGGTTGAGTTGTTGTGATTGGCATACAAGGCGCGCATTGTCAGGTAGCACACTGGAGTCTCGCTGGAGTTCAGTTTGAAGGTGGATTTCCTCACTGCAGAGGAGGTTATACAGCACGTTAAGGCTCATGGGAAGCTGGCTTGTGCGTAGGGTGTCAATTTGGGTCAACGGGTCGGGTTCGGGTCGAACCCGGAACTGACACGCGCACTATTCGGGTCAACCAAACCCGACCTGTTTTTAAAAACAGGTTAGGTTTCGGGACCCGAACCTAACCCGATTCGAGTCCGGGTCAACCCAATCCGACATGAATGACCCGAGGTTGACCCAAAATTGCTAGTTTTCGGGTAAAAAACGGGCCAGTCAGCGGGTCGAAATGGGTCAATCTCGAGTTTTCGTGTCAAAATGAGTTTTTCGTGTCACTTCGGGTCAATTTCGGGTTGTTGGGTCACACCCGAACACCCGACCCGTTTCGGGTCGGTTGACCCGAACCCGGATTTTTCCGGGTCGGTTGGGTCGTGTCAAAATTGACACCCCCTTGTGCGGATGGATGTTTTGAGGGTGTATATGAAGGGGGAAGACCGTTCAGAATGTGGAGGATTATTCCTCGAGATCAAGAAGTGAACAGTCGCAGCTATGTTGTCCACGACGGCTTTCATTCTTTGCAAGATACTGCATCATGGTGAGGTCTTCATCTGGATGATATACAGTCATTTTTTTAGCTGAATCACTCTGGTCGGTTCGTGGGCTGTAGACGAAGCTCAAGCGTGATCCATATGTCCCCTTGTTGTGGAGAGGGGTGAGGATGTAGGGTAGAACGGACGGTGAAATCGTAGAGAGAAGACCAGAAACTAGGTTTTGATCGACTAGTTCCATAGTCGGAGCTATTAGGGATTGGTTTCTGCTAGGGAAGCTGGAGGTTTAGGGTTGCTGCGCAGTACGAGTGACCCTCATAGCCATTCTCGGAGAACAGTTGAAAGATTCTGTAACCTCTAGATGGGTAGTTGTCACTTGTGAGCTGATTAGATATAATGAGCTTGAGATTAGTTTGAGAAACTTCAGGAGGTTGGTATGGTGAGCTCCGCCATTTCCGTAGATTGAGAGGAGACGGGTTGAGCAGCTAGGAGTTTAGAAGGTAAGTCGCAGAGGAGGATTCCTAGTCCGCCCATGGATTAACAAGAGACGGTGATGTAAAACGTAAATGTCATTTACTTGCCTAGGTGGCAAGATTAATTAAATCCCAAATCAATTGGGAGAGAGAATGAAAATCTGAAAATAAATTTCAGATTTAAGTGGAACGGCGCGGAATGAATTTTGAATTTAAATTCAAATTATAATGGGGAGAATTAAATTGGTGAGAGGGAATTGTGGGAGGTAAATTAGGGAGGCTTCATGAGTGGGGCTATTTATAGATAAGAGAGAGATTATTGCTCAATGAGGGGGCCTGGGCCACATAGAGAGAGGGAGGAGATTAATTTGTCATAAGTAGAGTGGGGCCCACATTACTAATCAAAGATTTAATAAAATTCAGATTTTGAAAGAAAGGAAAGTTTCAAATAATGGGGCTATCAATATAGAATTAATTTGAATTTCAAATTCAAATTGACATCATAATATTGAAAGCCTTAAATCAAAGGAACTTTTTAGGAAGTCTTCAATGCCTCTTGGAAACAAATTTGAATTTCAAATTTGAAATTCCCAAGAGGAGGCCGGTGGCTTGGCCCGTCCAGGGAGGCTGGCAGAGCCGCCGGTGGCGGGGATTGGCCTGGGGTGGCCGGCGGTGGACTTATGGGGGCCGGTGGAGGGGAATTTGGGAGAAGAGAGTTTGGTTAGGTAGAGAAGAAATAAATGTGGTTTAGGAAAAAGAAAAATCCGAAGCTACACACCTCAAGCAACACCTCCAATGAACTCACAAAGAGATCTACAAAGCACCACTTCCTCAAGAACCTCACAAAGAGATCTTGGGAATCTCGGAACTCACAAAGAGATCCTTCTCCTCTCATGAACACTCACTAAAGATACAACAAGTAGGAAAAATTTCAATTATCAATTCATCATCCCAGTTACAGCAAGAAAGGGCCTCAATATATAGGCCTAAGAAACTAACAACAGACACATATGCTCCTAAAGACTATATAGGACGACCCTCTTAAGTGTGGGTAAAACGGAAAATTATAATAAAAATTTAAAAATTACAATAAAATATAAGATAACGTGGGACGATGGACAGCCGTTGATCTTCAGCTCCTCGGATAGCAATTGGACGGTTGGATGTTCGCATCAAGAGGCTTGTTTCCCGGTGCTCTGATACATTAAGAGATCTGCAAAACTGTTAGTAAAGCAGAAGCAGAGAGAGAAGGTATTCGGAATTTAATTCATTCCTTTGGTAAAATTCAGCACGCAAGCAATACAGTGAGTGTGTATATAAATAGAGCAAGAGTCGTGTGCGTCAGAGGAGCAGGCGTTGTTAGGGCGCAGACTGGGAGCATGAGTAGTGGAGCTGCATGTGGCTAAGTGGAATAGGTAAGGTATATTACGCATTATATGTTAGTGTTCTAACACTTTATATGCTGTGTTTCGTTTATAATTTTTTTTTTTTTGGGTGTCTACCCACTGCACTCCAAAGGGATCGCTTGGCAGCATAACTAAACCTAGCGAGGCCATCCCGGCATCGAGCCCACACTTGCTTTGTCCCATAGAAGATGCGAGACCATAATAGAGGGGATTCGAACCCAGGATGGGGGGGATCCCAACCGTGCTCGCCCACCAACCCCCTAATCCTCGGTGAGTGTTATAAATTCTTTGATTGCAATGCACTCATGCAAGTGTTGATTAGCAACTTTTAGGGAAACCTTGCATTCTTTGAGGGTGATTAATTATTGGCTAACCTTGCATTCTATCACATTGATAGTTAGTTGATAAATGGATATGATTTACTTTTACCATTTTTTATAACACTTTGTGACAAGTTCAAGTAAAATATTTGCAACCACAAAGTTCAAATTTCTATAATATTTTAATGCATATTCAGGACCTATCATTATCTAAATTCTTTATATAGGTATGATTTCAAGGAAAAGAGTGAAGCTTGGTTGGATAAAATTGCTGAGGATGGGAGCTGATTATGCCTGATGAGGGAAGCCAGAAGGAGGAGAAGGAACACAATCTAAGGAAGATGTGTCAAAGCCCTCTGACAACCAGAAAATAAACAATGAACATCTATGGCTTCCTATGATATAAGTTTGTTACTATGTATATTGTTCTGATATAATGTGCATATTGTATATAAAACTCTTATGGCTTTCAGGCGCAGCTTTAAGTATTTTGATGTAGTATTGGTTAGCACTTTTTTATGATTATTTTGCAAGTATGAACTAAGGTGAAGACACTATGTTCTGTTTTGCATGATTATGTAAGCAATATTAAATGTTGTATATGATTGCATGGTTCCACTGTTCGAAATTCTTTGTTTTCTGCCTAAGTATGCGAAAATTTATATAAATTCTAAGAGCCTTAGTTTATTTGCAGAAAAAAAATGGGTTGAGATAGGAAAAAATCCTATTATTGAACAAGATTTGATGGAGCGTTTTTTTTTTTTTTTAATGAGTTAATATATTAAAAATTAATATTATATTATTTTTAAATATATATATTTTTGTCATTATTTCATGAGCTTATGAATTGAGATAAATGGCTTAATCATAAATGGAGTAAACTTTATCACATAAAGGAATGTATTAAGGGAGACCATTCATTTGATTCATTGTACATATTGACCCCATATTTTTATATAAAAATATGATGCCAATTATTTATAAAATTATAAAGATATATATATATATATATAAATATATATATATTATATTATATATATATATATACTATAATATATTTATATATATATATTATATGTGTGTGTGTGTGCGCGCGCGCGACGCGCCGCAGCGCGATCAAACTATCACCAGTGCATCAAATTATATCAGAACTTTACAGTTAAGCGTGTCTGGGCAAAAGTAGTGTTAGGATGTGTGACCTCCTAGGAAAGTCCTGATGTTCACACTCTTTTAACACTGTTGTTGTTAGGTCCCAAGTTCTGAATGAAAAAGTGGAGGGTTGCGATAGGTAGTTGACAATCAAAATAAAATTTATCGAATAATCATGTCATGACATATATATATATCATATTAAACATTTAAATTGCCATTTTTAAAAATAATAAAAAAAACTAAACCAGATGAAGTGACCCTTGAGTTTAGGCAGAATTGATTTTGGTCAAATTTAGCGGTATTTATTTAATAGCAACTACCTGTATTAGGTAGGGCTGAATGATTATATGCCACTTTTAAAATGTGATGCTTTTCTTTTACCTGTCTGTCATGTTACTGGTTGTGAAAAATGGACCTAAAACCCAAATAAAATTAAAAATTATTAGATAGATAACATTATCTTACCAATTATTAAGATAATTAAAGAGGAATTCTATATTCTCAATTGTCCAACAGCAAAAAAATATTATTTGGACTTTCACCAATGAAGAATAACAAAAATAATATCAAACCCTTTATCCCACTCTGTGAGATCAATTATTTTTTTCTTCATTGTGTCATATTAAAAATAAAATTCTCATTTAAATTTAATAAAAAAAGTTATTTCTCATATTTTTTAATCAAGTCTTTGTAAGGTATACCTCTACCTTTCTTTACACAGGCCAATGTTTTATGTGACCTAACTATTTAAGACGACTCTCTTTAATCTTATCTGCCACTGGAGCTACTCCAACTTTTTCACATCTATATTCATTTTGCATTCCGTCTCTAACATTCAAGCCACTCATCCACCTGAGCATTCTCATCTATGCAACACTTAATTTTATGTTTCTCTTTTAATGACCAAAATTCTGCATCATAAAAATTTCAGGCCAACAATTATCATGATGATTTAAAAAAATTATGAGATCAAAATTATAAGACCCGTTAAAATTTTCATGAATGTCATATCCAATAATGCATCATGGCTCAACTTTGACTACTATTGAGCAAGATATGGATTAGGTTCTTCATCAGAGATTAATCCCAATATTGCCTACCCAAAAGAATCTCATAGTGCAACAAATCCTAACCTAGTATGGTGACTATGAATGAACTAAGTTATACATTAAATAACATTAAGATTATGTAATTACTAACTTTTAGTGACTTTTTTTCTAATGCATTATACTAAGGGCTTCTAGCTTTTTGTTGATGGCAAAATAGTGGCTAATAGTATGTCTCTTATTCCTTGTGACCCTGAAGTTTGTGGAAGTAAATCCTCATAGGTGTGTGTTACATTAAGTCGTCATATGTTGATTTCCTTGGTCAAGTATTGTTCCTCCAAGACCAACAATTTTCATTTATTGATGGATGACATAACTATCACACACACCAAAATGTACTTATTATCATAAGCACGGGGCTTCTTTAGCCATTTAACTTCTAGTGAAGATCATATGTGATATTTATGGCCAAATTATTATGATGATATATTTTGAATCCACCCAAACTAGATAATGTATTCTATTACTCTCACGACTAAAATGTTTCGCATTCATTTCATATGAGATAGGCCCAAGTCCATACATACATGCAACTAAAGTAGATTTATTGGACTTTAGTACATGGATATAGATGAATTGTGTCGTATTTGCCATGTTTGAGCATATATATATTGCTCCTTATTTAGTTCTTCTTCATGTTGAATGCTTCTGTAAATGAGGTTCATTTATAGTTTTTTTCTCGTGTTAGAGGTTCTAAGCATTTGCACATAATTTTATTAGGTTGGGCTATGCTAGGACCCTTAGTGAATTGAAGAAATCAATAAAACCATTCAAGTTGACATGAAAAGACATTTACATTTATTACATGACCATGCTTGAAAATATATACACATTGGGAGAGCTACTTTGCATGTAGTAAGGTGGAGATGAGTAATTTTCCCTGAAGAATATTGAAAATATATACCCTAAATATACTTATGATATCACTAAAATATAAGTAATTTTCTATATCAATACGTTAATTACATTTATTATTCAATATAGATTAAATAATGCTTGACTTATATCTTTAGGCGTAAGGGGAAATGAGTGCATCAAATTCTTGTTGGCAAAATATTATTTTCTAAATAGACGAGATAGATAATATTCTTCAGAATTTTTTTCTTTTTTTTTTAATTCTTCAGAATCAATTTGTTTTGTATGTTGTAGTTATTTTACATTAGCTTCCATTATATTTAAATTTTTATGAATGATATAAAAATTGAACGAGTTAAATAGAAGCTCAACTTTGTTGCTACATGTTTTTATATTGTCTTTTAGGATTTAAGATTTGATCTCTTAGACTGTCTTTAATATATTGGATATGTGTTGAGGGGTATTTACTAGATGGTGTTTGTGTCATTTTAGAGGAGAGCAACAAGTTAACATTGAGCTAATAAAGATAAGGTTCCAAAGGTGGAGATGAGAGGCAAAGTTGATATATATTAACTTAATGACCATTATAAGTAGTTTGAGCTTTGGGATTATGAATGTGCACTTGCAGTGGAACCAACTTGCTATTTAGTGATAATTCATGAACAATCATGATATATAATAGTAAGAGGTGTCAATTATGAATGTGCATTTGTAGTATATGTCTTAGATTTTACTTTACCTTTTATAATCACCAAAATCATCCTGACACCTATTATCAAATAGTACCACCAATAAAGGGAATGTTGATATATATAGGGACATTAAGCTACCTCTAACTAGTATCATTATATTAAACTAATCACAATCTTCTTGAATTATATCAAGACCACTTCCTCTAAAAGAAAAAAAAAATAACAATCATTCTTTGGAGGCATTATAAAAGATGCAAATCGTTAGCAGCTTATTGCTAATGAGAAAAAAATGATAAATCATAATACAAGACACCCATTATACATTGTAGAGTGCATATAAGAAGGAAAATTAATATTGGTCATCTATAAAGGAATCACATCATCTACTTATGTAGCATGAGAGTCGCCTCAGCATAATTAGCCCAAATACCACATGATCACAAACTTACATATTATCCAAAGTACTGCACCATATCATAGAATAGAGCATTACATTTATGAAGATCATAACCATCATTTGGCATAGAATTAAAGCGATGGAATTTAAGCACATACATGACCGCTTCCTCCTTGATGAAAACAAAATGTGTGAATTATGGTGTTACTATCTTTCTCGACAAGACTTAAATCCACCCCGGCATCTTCTTTCATATAATAAACATGTGTTGAAACTAATCTCACCATTAGTGTAATTTAAACACATGTAATTAACACGTGTTACAAGACTTAGCCACCCCCTCCTTTCGTGTTATCAACATGTGCCAACCTCAACCCATTAGAGGACTTAAAACAACCATTAATCTCTCCATTGATAATAATAGAAAAAAATGATGTTATGGATACAAACACCAACCCAATTCAACCTATGAATTAGATCTAGCATATTTGTTAATACCATCAAAAGTTCTTTAAGATCTATTTTGACCCCAAAAAACTTGAAGAACAACATAGAAGTATAAATCTTTTATGAGCTCACCAGCCACACATCTTTATGAGAGAGATTGAAATTATAGCAAGACGTAATCATGGAGAAAATAGAGTACATGTCCCAGAAAAAAGAGTCAATGATCAATCTCCTCAGCTTCCACCAAATAATATATTATATAATTCCATCTTGTGCAGAAGCTGAAGAACTAATAATTCATGATTTCCAACGCCAGAAATTTGGGTTAGGTTGGATAGTTAGGAGCAAGGAAGATCAACAACCATGACATTAGCATCCTTTGCCATCAATTATTTATAATATTGTAATTATAAATCTTTCCAAATACTTTATTTTAATCAATGTGAACAATTATTTCTCCATTTGTTTTTTTTTTTCAGATTTTTCAATCATCATGTCCAGTTATGTTTCATCATTGATGTAGTGGTTGTCTTTGATTTCGACTTTGCAAATTATAAATAATTTGTAATCCTTTTGGTGTATGATTTTGATGGAGGGCTATAGGAATTAGTCCATTATTGTCCACTTGAAAAGACTAAAAGCAATGAGGATGACTTTAATAATTTCATATGTATGTGCTTAATTATACGAGCCATTTAGGTTTTGTTTGAGACAGTTTTATCACTGTTTCTTAAAGTAGCTTTTAATACAAAAATTAAATTTTTTGTACTAAAAAGTTACTTTAAGAAGCAGTAAGAAAGTCATTCCAAACAAAATCTTAGAGTTGGAAAAATAGAGAAGAAATTTGTGTAACCAGCTAATACCTTTATGGAGGAAGATAGAGAAAGTAAAATCTTTCAAAAGAATATATTCTCATGGAGTCAAATAAAAGGGAGACAATATATTTAAAAATTATTAAAAAATAATTACATATTGTGTTATATAAATAAATAAATAGAGGGGACCAATAAAAAGCTAGATTAGCCCACCTAAAGAAATGGGTTAACTGAGTTTTTTTATATATAGATTAATTTACTCAAATTTGTAATAAGAGAGAGATAGAGACCGTTGGTAAAGAGGCAATTTAATTTATTCATATCATAAAATTCAAATTTAATAATTTCTTCAAAATAAGTCAATGATTTTCAGTGTACTAAAATGGAACACATACTTTAATTTTGTGGAAACTTTATAGTATTTTTTTAAACATAAGAAAAATCATACTGTTTCAGATTGAGAGAGTGAAACTTTATAGATTTACTCATATATATTTGATTATTCAGAATTAGAGTTTCATTGTCCTTTAATCCAAAAATAAAATAGCTCAAGATATCATCAATCTTATTTAAATGGCAACATGATTTTAGCTCATCATACATCGTTATACCCCTCACCCTTGCATTATTCTCAGTGTTATAATAAGCTCCAACCCCCTCCCTTACTCCCTCTCTCTCTCTCTCTGGCATTCTCATCATTTCCTTCTTCATACCTCTCAAACTTAAAAGAAAATGTCTGAAATAGAAAAGAAGAAACTTCTCTGGCCTCCATGGCTGAGCCCTTTGCTTCACACCAACTTCTTCTCTCCTTGCAGCTTCCACACTGGCTTGAGCAGGAATGAGTGCAATATGTACTGTCTTGATTGCACTAATGGCGCCCTTTGCTCTTCTTGCCTCATCAACCATTATGATCATAGAATCATTCAGGTTCTTAATTATAGGATGAATCTCATTTCTTTTATCAGTATTTTCTCATTAACCAATATGATCACAGAAATCAAATTGAAATGAAACAGATAAGGAGATCATCATATCATGATGTGATCCGAGTTGCAGAGATTCAGAGCTTAGTTGACATTTCTGGAATTCAGACTTATGTTATAAATGGAGCAAAGGTTGTATTTTTGAACGAGAGATTGCAGCCAAGGATGGGGAAGGCAGTGGCAACAAATGCTTGTAGAAACTGCAAAAGAAGCCTCCTCGAAGCCTTCGATTTCTGCTCTTTGGGCTGTAAGGTAACAAATCAATCAACAATGGCTGCTTCGCATTCCTTCTTCTTAATTTCTTTGTTTACATTTAATTTCTCATCCTTTTTTAAGAAAATATAATTAAAGCAATGATAATTTTTTGTAATTAAGTAAAACATAACTATAGCTTTACTTTATAATTATGGATTTATTGCTAAAAACAATCATTAAGTTCTTTCATTTTCTCTGTGGGTGGTTTGGTCGCTTCTGATGGAAGCCGCTCAACAAACTGGTTTTGTGGTTAAGAGTATCTTTTTAGTAGCATATAACTTTGTTTGGAAATAAAAATAAAAGAAATTATTCAACCATTAGGTACTAATTAAGCTTAAACTAAATTTTTTTAAGCTGATCATCCATTTAAACCTTCAGCATTCATTACAATTAGCATGTGCAGTACTGTATTTAAAACATGTATTTATTTAGTACTGTAAGGACCTTACAATACATGCATGAATTTGTTGGCTAATTTATTCAATAAAAAAATATGTAGTTGTTGATATCATATCAATAATCACAGAATAAAGAACTTTATATTGTGACAGAAAATTCTTATAGAGAAAAGTTCAAAGTACTGAAATGGTGAAAACAAAACTATATCATATTTAGAGAAAAATAAATGAGAGCATGTTTTATGAATGTATCGCCAATGAGGGATGAACTCTTGTATTTGTGGACTGTTCGTTACACTTGTAAATCATTTTAAACTAGTTTGAATCTTAGTTAAAATTGGCGCTTGAACCCTGGCAATTTGTCTTTCTCATCAGAGGAATCTTGTTGGAAGAAGGCATTGATGGGGCCAGCGGTGTGTTAAGGAGAAGACTAAGTTCATGATGGGAGCTTGTTGCGAGTAAGTAGCATGTGAAGGAGAGAAGAAATTTGTGACTAAAGGTCATTTGGGGCAAGTTTAGATTGGAATGATGGTGTGTGAGGGAAAGGAGTTGTATTAAGAACTCAAAGGGGGTAGGCACACAACTAGGTTATCAGCATGTGAAGCATAAAAGGAGTTCATGACGAGAGCTTGTTGGAGAAATTAAGGCATTAATGAATCCAATAGCATGTGAAGAGGAAGAGGAGTTTGTGGAAGGAGCTTGTTGTTCAATTCAATATATGGAAGAATATAGCGAAAGGGTTTTTTTAACTCTAATTTGGTTGAGTAGAATTTGGGTATTTTTGTTTTTCATGAGAAGAGGGATCTAAAGTCATGAAGACATTAAAGTGGACAGTAGATTAAAATATATGTTTCAATTTTGGAAACTAGTTTTCAAAGTTGAAAGTCTCCTTTTGAGGGTTTGGAAGAGGATTTAATTCTTCTTCTTCATAATGAAATTAAAAATATGTCTTAAACTTAAAAGAAGGTTGATTAAAGTATTATTATTTTGTTTTATAATAAAAATGGCAACACAATAATATATAATTAGGGGTAGAACCAACTTTTTTTTAAATGTGAACAAATTTATTACATAAATAACTAACTATAATAAACTAGAAATATATATATATAATCAAATTAAAAGCAAAGTTTTGTATTTTATTATGATTGATGAATAGAACTATGATTACAAGTTTTTTGATTTATTTTGCATTTTCTGATAAAGTTGCATTATAACTTTATTGTAACTAAGTCAAATATTTATTTCTTAACGTAAAGTGCTAAACATTTATTAAAATAGTCATCCCATATTCTACTATTCAATCGATGTTTGACAATTCTTGTTATAGAAATCACTCTCCCCATCGGGTTGACCGGTGGGGGCAGAACTCTTGCAAGGCAATGTGGCCTTTGAGGCAGCGTGTGGCGTATAGCTAGCGAGAGGCGATGTGTAACCGGTGAGCAACATCAAACAATGACATGGAGCGTGTGAGTACTATTGAACGAGATAGAGGATGAACATGCAAGATTGGAGCGGAGGGAGGGCGAACCTTTTTTTTTTTTTTTTCTCAACATGTTAGTGCAAAAAGAAAAGAAATTTTAAGAGAGCAAAATTCTGAAATTGCCCTTATTAAAAGTTAAATTTAATTGCCCACCCTCAACATTACTAAGTTCTGCCACTGTATAAAATTAAAAAGAAAATGGATCAATCAACTAAAACTTCTTATAATCTAAACAACAATAGAAATAAATTCACAGCAAGATGAATAACTCTCACTGCTAAATTTAGCTCAAACTACTTTCATATACTTAAATAAAAAACAGATAGATCCATGCTGATTATGATGTTCCAACCCTGAATTAAATAGACATAATTATACTAACTTAATACATCTAATTGCACATTAATTATGCAGTTTCTATTAAACTAAGCCTCATTTAGATTAATTAATTTTACAATATCATCATTATGTGGAATAATTGACACATAAACTAAAACTTTAATTATGCTTTGCAGTTGGCTGTAACCACTTCATCTCCTTCTTCAATATCAAAACCTCTGAAGCTTCATTCTGGTCCCAGAAAAGCTGGCATTAATGAGGAATCAAAGTACTTCTTTTCCAATATTTCATTTGATTGCATCTCACCAACAGCACAGACTCCATTGATTAAGATGAATCGAATCAAACGAAGAAAGGGGATTCCAAGGAGAGCTCCTATGGGAGTTTATTCATGAGAGAGCTATCAGGTAAGAAAACTAAGGAAAATAAACCTTCCCTCTTGAAAAATAAATTAAACAAGAGGAAAATTGTATGAATTATTCTCCTACAAAGTAAAAGAGAACTACCTGTACATTTTTAAATTGTTGCAATTTTCAAATTTCAAGAGCAAATAATTTCTTTCAGTATTTGCACAGATCATTGACCATTTCAGCTTTTACTATTATTTATCAGTCCATAATGGCTCATTATGTAAAGTTTAAACCTCATAAATCTCCTCAAAATTTTCAAAAAATTATAGTTTTAGTTTTCTCAAGAGTAAAAATAAAATTAAGTGTTGCAAAGATGAGAATGCTAAGGTTGATGAGTTGCTTTACTCTTAGAGACAGAATGCGAAATAAGTATATACATGAAAAGGTTGGAGTAGCTCTAGTGGCAAATAAGATTAGAGAGAGTCACTTTAGATGGTTTGGTCATATAAAACATCAGCTTTCTAATGACTCAGTTAAAAGAGTAGACGTATTAGATTTTGTCAATGTTAAGAAAGATAGAGGCGGACCTAAAAAGACTTACTTAGAAAGTATTATAAATGACATTGTTTTATTATATTTAATTGCAAATTTGACTCTTAAAAAGACACAACGGAGAAAAAGAATTCAGGTTGCCGACCTCACGTAGCAAGAAAAAGGCTTGTTGATGATGATGATGAGTAAAAATAAAATTATTATTTTTAAAAAAATTTCCCTATCTGCAAATAACCAAATAAGTTCTAATTTGTTGGATGCTTTTTAATTAGAACTAAAAGCCAGCTCACTAAGATTTGTTTATGAAGAGCCAGATGCTTCTTCATGATTTTTTTTATTTTTTCTCCTCTGTTTCTCTATGTCTGGATCTGTCTTCCTCCACGCTCCCTTCTCTTTCTTTTATTAAGAAATGCAAGCATATTTAGTGTAATCATTAATCATCTAATAGTTGAATAAAATATAAATTAATATAAAAAAACTAATGGCTATGACTTCCTTAATCTATTGAGATAAATTTTTTATTGACCATTTTTGGCTCGATTTCATTTTCCTTCAGTTGAAACAAAATAATGCGGAGCTTATGAACATGCACTTTATCATAGTTGAACAGTACTTAAGAAATGATACTTCTCATAATAAATAAAGCTCATATGTAAGAGAAAAGATCTATTAAAATCCTATGATAGTTGTTGATTTAGTCCCACATTCGATAGTTAAAAATTTTATATCAAACTTACCTCAGACCCATCATCCTCCTCTTAGAAATTTGGCGATATTCAGAGGCATTCATTTTGTTCATAAAATGTAGATTTAAGCAACTGCTAGAAAACCCTTTTGAGTGTGGAGAAATTATTCTGTGCGGAATCCGGTTTTAGAGCTGTGTTCGAATGCTTTCGTGAAAAGTTAAAAGTCTGCGATATTTATTTGACTTGCGTACTTATTAAGTATATGTTGCGCATTTTCTGCTTATTTACTACTTGAGTGTGAAAAGTATCAAGTTCTGTGAGATATTTGTTTTATACGATAGATAGACAGGGGATGAAGAAGTTTTTTCCGCTATATTTTATAAGTTTTTTTAATAATTTTTTTGTTGTGATCATGTTGATAACTATGAAAGCTGAGATATAATGAAGCAATAATTATTTAAATTTAAATTTGAAATTCGGTCTTTTTAACTGAATAATACTGAGGTCAAAATTAGTATAATTCAACATGAAACTAAAACTAAGGGCTTGTTTGAGACAACTTCAACTTTTTATAAAGTTGATTGTGAAATTGTTGTAGAAAAAAATTCACTATATATTATGAACTTTTATTTGGTCCGGTGAATGTACGTAGAGCTACGTTTGGCCGGCACTAAGATCGCAGGCACAAAACGAGAAATACCGAGCAATACCAATAATAACGAGAAATATCATTATGTGAAGACAAAATACCGTGCAATACCGAGTTTTTTCTAGAAAAACTCGATATTTTTTTGTAATACTTGGTATTGCTCGGTATTACTCGATTTTGGTCTTCCTAGAGTGATATTCCTCGTTATTATCAAACAATACCTAGCAATACCGACCAAATACCGAGCAAAAATCGAGTAACAATCCTCTGACCGAACGTAGATTTATGTCCGGTCAGAGGACGTAATAAAAGTTCATATATTATAGTTGCCCAAAAAACTTTTTTATCATAGAAATTTCTGAAATGAATCTCTAAAGTAACAAAAAACATTAGCTAAATAAAATTAGGATTGCCATATAAAAAGTAAGGCTACCAAAAAGTTGTCACAAATAGACCATAAACCTACATGTCCCAATTTATTCACAAATTATATAAGATGATCATTTATGTTACAAGTCTGCCGCAAATTCATGCAAATATGTAGGCTGGTCACAATTTCTTCATAAATAAGCAGTAAAAAAGATGCAAAAACTTTATTTTCAAATTTAAGACATATAAAGTTAAATCTATATATAACTAACATTTTCACTAATAGTATATACACATCAATCATAATTGTAAATACAACTATAACAATCCAATAAATAAAAAATTATAAAAGAACGCAATTATAACTTATAATCATCAAAAATTAATTGTGATCGGGCACACATCTCAAGGAAAATTTATGTTGGAACCTTCCAAATTACAGTATTTTCGACCTCCGTTGTCCGTCAACTACAGTCCTTCCAACCTTCGTCGCCTGATAGCGGTCTTTCTAACCTTTGTGGAATGTTGATTATGGTCCTTTAGACCTCCATTGCTTGACAACACTCTTTTCAACATCTGGTGACTACGGTCCTTCCGAACACCGTCACCCGACTATGATCTTTCAGACCTTTCTTGTCCGCCGACTATGATCCAGCCAACCAAATGAACATTTCAATGCTAATTCTTCAAATTCCCAACATGTAATGCCCTTTATATGATGTATATTTGCTACATCAAGCCAAGGTCTTCCCTCCAATGAAGGACCTTGTTGCGTCCAGGAATATTCGTGACGGTAGAGAAAAATAAAGTTTAGCGTCTCAGCATTGTATGAAGATCCAGCACGCAAGAAGAAAAAGAGAAGTAAAGCACCCGATCGTTTTTACGTGAAAAACATGAATAGGGAAAAACCACGGGGCCTCGCCCAGGTGAAAAGATTCCACTAAACTTAAGTGAATTACAAGGGTTTACCCGTCCCTTGATTAAGAGGTGGTTAGATTACAGTAATTTGGGGAACTTGTCAAAGGTTTGTCGACGGTTGGGCAAGAGTTTGACAGCTTTTGTGCACAAGTTTAGCTGATAATGAACGATCTGACGACTGTCTAGCGGCAGACGACAGACGGCGGCCGGGTGGTAGTCCAACTAAGGTCGGGTTGAAGTCTGATGACGGTCGGCGGCCAGGCGGTGGTCTGACGAAGGTGGGATGAAGTCGGGCGGCGGTCGGTGGACGGGAAGTGGTTCGCCAAAGGTAGGGCTGAAGTCCGGCGGCGGGAGGCTGTCTGCGGACGGGCAGTGGTCCGCCAAAGATCCGGCGAAGTCCGGCGGCGGTCAGCGACCGGGCGGTGGTTCTACAAAGGTTGGTCTGAAGTCCGGCGGCGGTCGACGGTCAGGCGAAGGTCCGGCGGTGGGCTAGCGAAGGCCTGACGGTAGGCGGCGGCCGAGCGGTGGTTCGACGAAGGTCGGGCTGAAGTGGCAGCGTCGTCAATTTGGGAAAGGTCGACAAAATGGGCAGTGGCCTGCAAGGTGCCTACGGCAGGTGAAGCCGAGCGTTGGTCCGACGACAGGTCGAGCTGAAGTTCACGGCCGGGCCAGTGGCTGGGCGAAAGTCCGGCGGTGGCGGCAGTCGGGCGGTGGGCGCAGTCGGGCGGTGGTCCGACGACAGGTAGGCTGGAAGCGCGAAGGACGGGCGCGGGAAAAGGTCGGCGGTCCGGGCGCGTGTCTGACCTAGGTCAGGCTGAAGTCGGCGCAGTGGGCAGTGGCCGGGAGAAGGTCGTCGAGCGGCGCGGCCGGCGGTGGTCTCCGGCAGAGCAGGCAGCCAGAGCAGTGGTCTGACTAAGGACGGCTGATAAGTCTGGCGGAGGCGGCGCCGGCGGTGGTCTGAAGAAGGTTGGGCTGAAGTCCGGCGCGGCGGTGGCCGAGTGAAGTCCCGCGGCAAGGCGGTGGCCGACTGTGGTTAGAGCTTTGAAGCTTCAAGAGTGCTCTCTCAAAATTCCAACCAAAAGGTCCCCTCATGTATTGAGAGTGGGGGTCTATTATAGATTTTCATGATGGCACACCTTCGTCAATTTAAGAGAACATCCGGGGTTGTTGGTGGGCTCCATCGGATGGCTCATATTGATTCCCCATATCGTAGTGAGTTTCACTATGTTATATGCGTTTAATGTGTCGGAATTCGAGATCTTGGGCTCGTTGGATTCGTTCTCGGAGCCGCTCAATTTGACTTATAAGCATGCTTCATATTTGGATTTATGTTTATTATCCAAATAATAGCCTTTGACCCTTCCAAATGTGTTCGGGCCCTCGATTCGCGCATTTGGGCTTGTGTTGGAACAATTTTGGTGTTGTTTGGTTCGTCTCTTCGAGATGTTCAGTTTGACTATAACTTTGCTGAAATTAGAATTCAGATGATCCCAAATTTTATTTTGAAAGTTTCCAACTTGAATATGCCTCGAGATTCGTGCTCGATCAAAGCAATTTTTGAGGACGTATCAGTTGCCCCCCTATTTTTGGACGTTGAATCTTATAGTTCAAAAATATATCTTTGATTCTAGCATTCTGCAAAATCAGAGCATTAATCGGAGCAAAAATGTTGCAAAAATTTACTCAAAAAATTTACAAATAGCTCAAAACTTATTACAGAAATTTTTGTAAGCTTCAAAAGCGTCAGAATTAAACCCAGAGTATTGAAAAAATGTTTTGGGACCTCAAAAATGTTCAAACATGACATTCCAACATAAAGAAATATATTATTAATTGGATAATTAATTAATATTAATTAATTAACTAAATCGTATTAGCAATAATAAATAAATAAATAATATATTCATTTGTCATTATGACGCATGAGGATTATTACCTTTTATATAATAGTTAAATATTAGTATATGTGTTAAAAACCACTTAATGAAGGGAGCTACAGTATCCGCCCCAAAGAAGCGGAATTAATTAATTAATTATATCCTTTAATAGTATAATACTATTTTTGGCTCAAATAAAATCAGAAAAAATTAAAAAAAAAATTCTTAAAAATCTAGGATATTTTCCTGAATGGAAACAATTAATTTCCTGCACATTTATTTTATTTTTAAATAAATTGCTCTTTATTTATTTCCCATTTAATTTTTTTATAATAAGAAATTATTTAATTTCTAGGCATTAAAACAATCTGAAAATTAATAAAAAATTCAGAAAATTGCTCTCCAAACCTCCTTTGAAGAACTATAAATACACCCCTTAGGGGCTAGGGAAAAGGCGTCACGTTACTTTAGGCGGTTCCAAAATTTCTCCTACAAAGTTATGAGAAGTCGGACTGGTAAAAAAAAAAATTTTTGGCGGTGGCAATCAAGAACTGGTACTCTTACGCAGGCTCCAGTTCACTCCCAACGGGTGAAAAACTATCAAGCAAGAGTTTAAATACCGGAGGCGGCGATCAATGCCCGGTACTCTTACGTAGGCTCTAGTTCATTCACAATGAGGGAAAAACTGTCCGGTAGAAGTTTAAATATTGGTGGTGGCGATCAAAGCCTGGTACTCTTACGCAGACTCCAGTTCACTCTCATTGGGGGAAAAATTGTCCAACAAGAGTTTAAATACCGGAGGCGGCGATTAAGGCCCGGTACTCTTACGCAGGCTCCAGCTCACTTCCATTGGGGGAAAAACTTTCCGGTAAGAGTTTAAATATCGGCGTCGACGATCAAGGCCTAGTACTCTTATACAGGCTCTAGTTCACTCCCATTGGGGGAAAAACTGTCCGGCAAGAGTTTAAATACCAGAGGCGGCGATTAAGGCTCGGTACTCTTACGCAGGCTCTAGTTCATTCTCATTGGGGGAAAAACTGTCCGGCAAGAGTTTAAATATTGGAGGCAGCGATCAAGGCCCGGTACTTACACAAGCTCTAGTTCACTCCCATTGGGGTAAAAACTTTCCGGCAAGAGTTTAAATATCAGCGGCGACGATCAAGGCCCGGTACTCTTACACAGGCTCCATTTCACTCCCATTAAGGGAAAAACTGTCCGGCAATAGTTTAAATACCGGAGGCGGCGATTAAGACCCGGTACTCTTATACAGGCTCCAGTTCACTCCTATTTGGAGAAAAACTGTCTGGCAAGAGTTTAAATATTGGCGGCGGAGATCAAGACTTGATACTGTTACGTATGCTCCAGTTCACTCCTATTGGGAGAAAAACTGTCCGGCAAGAGTTTAAATATCGGCGGCAACGATCAAGGCCTGATACTCTTACGCAGGCTCCAGTTCACTCCCATTGGGGGAAAAAATGTCCGGCAAGAGTTTAAATACCAGAGGCGGTGATTAAGGCCCGGTACTTTTATGTAGGCTCTAGTTCACTCCTATTGGGAGAAAAACTATCCGGCAAGAGTTTAAATATTGGCAGCTGCGATCAAGGCCCGATGATTGCAGTTTTCCTCTGTTGGGAGGCCAATGTCGTCCGCTAAAGCTAAGGATGCCTTGAATGGTACACAAAAAGGTGGCCCTGACATATTTTATAGGAGGCGAGCTTCAAAGAACCAAGAGGATCTTCCAGGTGTATTCTTTCTCCCTTCTTTACATTTTCTTATCCTTGTCGTATTAATCATTGAGCATTATTCATTCATTTATGTATGCCCCTCCAGGCGACATGTTGCTAGATACATTAGATATATATTATTCCTTCTACCTGTAAAGTGATTGGGCCGGCGCGAGCTCCTCGAATTATGGAGGTCGATGAGGGTAAGCGATTAATGCTGCCCAATGACTTAGTGATGGCTGCTCCTAAAGAGTCTGATCGAACACGATATCCTCTAAGTGGATTTATCACCATGTACGAGACGATGTTGCGAGCGGAGGCCGAGTAGAAGTCTGACAAAAGTCCCACGATGGGCAGAAGTTTAATGAGGATCTGTCGACGGGCAATAGAGTATATATTAATAGAATCTGCCAAAGATATCTAACTTATCCGGGGTTGAATATCAGAGCCCTTGCTCGATGACATTAACCCATATAGAGGAGGTCGAGAGAATCCATCAAGGATGTAAGACCTATCTAAGGTTGTATCTCAGAGCCCTACTCGATGACATTAACATGTGTGGAAGAGGTCGAGAGAATCCGACAAGGATGTAGGACTTATCTGAGGTTGTATGTTAGAGCATTTGCTCGATGATGTTAACATGTGTGGAAGAGGTCGAGAGAATCCACCAAGGATGTAGGACCTATCCGAGGTTGTATGTCAGAGCATTTGCTCAATGACGTTAACCTGTGTGGAAGAGGTCGAGAGAATCCGCTAAGGATGGATGACCTATCCGATGTTCTATGTCAGAGTTTTTGCTCGATGACGTTAACATGTGTGGAAGAGGTCGAGAGAATCTATTAAGGATGTAGGATCTATCCGAGATTGTATGTTAGAGCATTTGCTCGATGACATTGACCTGTGTGGAAGATGTCAAGAGAATCCGTCAAGGATGTAGGACCTATTTGAGGTTGAATGTCAGAGCATTTGCTCGATGACGTTAAACTCTGTAGAAGAGTTCGAGAGAATCCGCCAAGGATGTAAGACCTATCTGAGGTTGTATGTCAGAGCCTTTGCTCTATGACGTTAACCTGTATGGAAGAGGTCGAGAGAATCCTTCAAGGATGTAAGACCTATCCGAGGATGTATGTCAGTGCCTTTACTCGATTACGTTAACATGTGTGGAAGAGATCGAATCGAATCCCCCTGGGATTAATTTTTCCTTGATTGGGAGGGGGCGAACGTCGCGTGTATCCCGAATCAAATGTAAATAAGGGTCTATCTTTTGACCGTTACTGTCATTTTGAGGTCGAGATCAGGACATTGCCCAAGGAGTAGAAGTCCAGTATGGGACTATATGAAGCATATTATTGATCGGAAGTGTCTTGCATTTGCTGAGATTTTTTTGAAATATCATCTTGATGTTGGAAGCAATGAAGGGATCTTCTTGATCATAATTGAAGTCAAAGTTTCCCCCCAGTATGGATCTAATTTTAATGAAATTGATGAAGCAATGGCTGATGTCAGCAAGTAGACATTAACGACCTTTTGAGGTTGGAGCAAAAATTGCTCCCCAATCGGGAACCACGATCCCACAGACGGCGCCAAACTGTTGCTTCCAGAAATATTAGTGATGGTAGAGAAAAATAAAGTTTAGCGTCTCAGCATTGTACGAAGATCCAGCAGGCAAGCAGAAAAAGAGAAGTAAAACACCCGATCTTTTTTACGTGGAAAACACGAAGAGGGAAAAACCACGGGGCCTCTCCCAGGTGAAAAGATTCTACTAAACTTGAGTGAATCACAAGGGTTGACCCGTCCCTCGATTTAGAGGTGGTTAGATTACAATAATATGGGGAGCTTATAAAAGGCCTATCGACGGTTGAGAAGGAGTTTGACGGCTTTTGTGCACAAGTTTAGCCGACAATGAACGATCCGATGAAGGTCCAACGGCGGACGGCGGCCGGGTGGTAGTCCAACTAAGGTCGGGCTAAAGTCTGGCGATGGTTGGCGGTCAGGCGGTGGTCAGACGAAGGTCAGGATGAAGTCAGGCGGCGGTCAACGGACGGGCAGTGGTTCGCCAAAGGTAGGGCTGAAGTCTGACGGTGGGCGGCCTTTGGCGGACGGGCAGTGGTCCGCCAAAGGTTCGGCCAAAGGCCGGCGGCGGTCGGCAACCGGGCGGTAGTGGCAGACCCCGTAAATTTAGAGAACATCCATGGTATGTTCGGAGTGCTCCATCGGATGGCTCATATTGATTCCCCCAATCTTAGGGAGTTTTTCACATGTTTATATGGCTTAATGATGTCGGAATTCAGAGATCTTGGGCTCGTTGCATTCGTCTCACCGGGTCGATCGATTTGACTAATAAGCATACCATATTTGGATATTATTTTATTGTCCAAATAATACTTTGACTCTTCCAAATGTGGTTCGGGCCCCCGATTCGGACCCATTTGGGCTGGGTTGGACCAATTTTGGTATTGTTTGGTTCGACACTTCGAGATGTTCAGTTTGACTATAAAGTTTGCTAAAATTAGAATTCAGATGATCCCAAATTTTATTTTGAAAGTTTCCAACTTGAATATTCCTTAAGATTCGTGCTCGATCAAAGCAATTTTTGAGGAGGTATCATACCTCATTTTTAATCAACTGCAAATACTATTGGATTAATTCAAACTGGGCCAAGCCCCATAGTTTTCCCCACTTTTTCTCACGTAAAAACTAAGTGTCAACACCATCACCTGCGTGCTTTAGATGACTGATCTTCTTTGATTCGTTTATTTTGATCTGACTGTTATTGTTATTATTGTTTCACTTATTATTAGACATATCATCTTCCACCTAAAAACTATGTAAGTTGGAAACTTAAAATAATGAACTTAAGTTGGGCACTTTTGATCCTAACAAAAATTATATAATTAAATTTAAATCATTTTGAAGAATTTGAAGAAAAAACTTTTAATTTTGCTACAATCTAAGTGTCATCATCAAATTTATGATTGAGAAATCTTTACTTTGTTCATAGTCTAATTTGAGTCCATATTAACGTCCAATGTATGGCAGCACAACTTTCTTAAGATCTAATTTATTTTTGAACAATGCAGATATCAATGTCAAAACAATCGGGGCAACTAACAATGGCCTGATCATTTTCAATTAACCTCCAAATCCCGCCAATGGCCTGATCATCATTGCCCAACTCGTGTCAGCCACCCATCATCACTCAACTATTATTGCACAAATAATATCAGCAAATAAAAATTTTAATTTTTTAAATTAAAAAATTATTTTAAGAAGTCCTAGTGAAGCCTTTGAATTTTCTTTTATTACTAAAAAAATTATTATTTTTTAAATAAACACTCCCAAATAAAAAGAAGAATAATTTAACGGAATTTAATTCGAAGACAGCCTTAATTCGAAGACAGCCACTTGGCAAGACTCACACCCCTCCTTTTCCTAATCGTGCGTCCCATTCAATTCCTTTGGAATCCAAAGGAGCTTTCAATTGGCACTCATGCCAACCCGCTTTTTAAGCATTATAGAAGCTTTAACGTCGCCGTTACATTAGACGTTCTCTATCGTCAAACTTAACGACCACTATCACATCACGCCTTGCACATGGGTTCTCCTTACAAGGCGCCCACCTGCCAACACGTGGCGGGTGCAGCTGTCTATCTTCGTCTTCTTCCCGGAACCATCCAAACCTAATATATATATATATATATAAATGAAATGCATACAATGATAGATTAACGAATCGCCTAAGGGACACCGAAATGCAAAGTATAAATAAATAATCAATGAAGAACATTAAAACTCTAGTGACTTTCTAACAAAATTGGAACTTTAAGCTGGAGAGAAGTAAAATAAAAGAGGGAAATTATAAAATCAGCAATGCAGAGGCGGAAGGCATCAAAGAAAATAGTAAGAAATGGATCAAATTGACCAAAATACATACATACCCTGAGCCTCCTCCATGAAGATTCTTGTAATAAGTTTTCGACCAAAAGAACTCCTTTTTCGTGGAGGAAATCCGGTAGCACAAGCAGGGTAGGCGAATGTCTCAACATTGCTTCTTAAATAGAATTTCAAGAGGCGACGAAATCCGTGAGAACTAATGCTTACCCCCCACAGGTGACGTAAAGACACGCTCTCGCAAGTCGCAAATTTTAAATCTTTTATGTTTTTTTTTTTTGGTGTTCGGGCAAATGTCGGGTTCGCAGCTCGCGATCCCTAAAGCGCCATTGCGTCAACGGAAGCTGGCCTTTGTCCTTCTAATAAGTACTCTCTAAAGTTTGTAGTCTTTTTCGCTTCATTTTTTTTAATTTTTTATTTTTAAAATGGTAAAACATTATCTACTTATTATTATTATTATATTTTAAAGACAAAATACTTTATTGCAAAAAATACAAATAAGAAACAACTCTATCTTATCAATTTTTTGGCAAAATAAATTACACAAATATTGATACAAATTCAACAAATCAATGCATTATTTTATCTAATTATGAGAGCTATTTTAAAAGAGTTGGGTACTCTCTTATGATATGCTTAGGTTTTATTTCGGACAGTTTTTTTTATTATTTTGTTTTTCAAGTTGCACGAATCTCTCGAGAAAAAATCAAGTTGGAAACTTCCGAAATTAAAATTGGGACCATTCAAACTCCGATTTTAGCAAACTTGCAGTCGAATTGATCTTCTCAGAAATACGAACTCGACGACACCAAATTCGATTCAACCCTAGGCTAAATGGGTTCAAACCATAATTTGAATTTTCAAACGGTTTCCAAACATGACATGCTTACATTTAAATTGAGTAGCTCAACGAGACAAATCCAACGAGCTCATGACCGCCAAATTTTGATATCATTAAGAAATTCAAATGCCCAATAAACAGTCCATGATCAAGATATTCAACAACGGCCGTTCATCCAAACCACTCCCAATTTTCCCTTGATCTTCCTCATATTTATGGGTCATGCCACTCTAAAAAATCTATAAATAGACCCCTCACTTCTCATGGAAGGGGACTTCAAGCAAGGAAGCAAGAGAGAGATCGGAGACCGCTCTTGCCACCTAGCTCCTCCTTGATAACTGTCCAAACTTTCACCAAACCACCGCCTAACGGCAGACTTCGGCCAAACTACCAACTGATGCCTGAACTTTTGTCGGACAACCGCCTGGCGCCGGACATCTGTCGGACCACCACCTGACTCCAAACTTTCGCCAGACAACCATCTGATGCTCGGACTTCCGCCAGACCACCACCTGACATTGGACTTCCGCCGGATCATCAACTGACGCCCTAACTTCTACCCGACCATCGCCTAGTTCCAGACTTCTATTGGACCACTGCTCGATATTAGACTTTTGTTGGATCACCAATTGACGCTCGGACTTCCGCTGGACCACCTCTTGACGCCATACTTCCGTCGGACCACCAACTAACGCTCTGACTTTTGCTAGGCCACCGCCTAACACCAAACTTCCGCTAGACCACCAATTGACACAAGACTTCTGCCGGAGACATTGAACTTTTGTCTGACCACCAACTGACGCCGGACTTCTTCCAGACCAAACGTTGTCGGACCTCCGCCTGACCTCTGTTTGTCATTAGATTTTAGTTAGACAATATATTATTGCAATATAATCGCCCTCAAGAATGATTTAGTCAACTGTAATTAACTCAAATGCTAATGGAATCAATTCAACTAGGCGTGTCCTCATGGTTTTTCCCTTTTTCAGAGTTTTCCACGTAAAAAAAATCTTATGCTCTTTGTTTGCGTGCTGGATATTTGTACAATATTGAGATGCAAAATTCTAACTCTATTGTCACGTATATTCTATCTCACAATAACACTATTTCTTGTGATCAATTACAATTGATGATCTTTTAAGTAATTGTGGAAGATGTTGATATAATATAGTAAACATAAATTATACATAATAGATTTTTTGGTGGAGGTTCTAAGAGCAATGTGATTTAGTAGTAGTCTGTAAAAGATTATTTATTGTTCGTCCAATCATTTTCATTCTTGGAGGAGAGATTAGAGACCAAGATATCCAGAATGAAAATAGCTATTTACATCAAAATTCAATTTTTTTCCAGACAACATGTATCCTCCTTATAGACGATGGTGTGTATTAATGTTGTTGGTAACAACATATCATAAAGTTAGAGGGTGTTAACATACTCAAAAGACTATAATCAGATAATAAAGGTCAAAGATTCATAGTCAAGGAATAGAGATCAAAGGTCATAGTTGGGGGATGATGGTTTATGTATCATAGTCAAGAAATGATAAGCAGAGGAAGATATGTAGATGACGTGTTGAAAGAATTATTCTTTCATGTTTTAACATACGAAAATAGAGCTATTTAATATCATATATTAGTATAAACAACGAAAATAAATTCTATAATTCAAAAATTAATGTACATTTGTATTTTTTTCCAAAAATTTATATACATTACTCATGATCTATATATTCATATCACAATTATTCTACCCTGAGTACAAAAAAATTACTAAAATAATAAGAAAAAGTTCTATAAATTATAGACCGGATTTTAATTTCCTGATTTCTATAAATTCTTAATCACGGTTAAAGTAGAAACCGAATAATGAAGTTCTTATTTATATTAAAACTAAATAATTAAGTTTCATATTTGCTTCTTTTTAGATTCTTTTATTAACATGCTTCTTCAGCTAATTTAAATTTAAAACACGCTTCTTTTTATAACTTATCCTTATCAGTACTATTAATTTTTAAATTAACAAGTCTCAAAGTTCAAGAACGAATGAGAGTTTTTTTTTTTTTTTTTTTTTTTTGAATATTTAACCTTTTTTTTAGTACATTGAACCTTTATTTAGGAGTACATTAGATATGTTGCATGTTCAATTTTTTTCTCTACTTATCCTAAACTTCATAGGCATAATATTGTATGGTTTGAAAAGCACTATTTTATGATATTCTGCCTATACTTTAAGAGTTTCTTTAAATGGCTTAAAATTTGCTTTTAATTCTCATTGCAAAGTGTTGGATATTCATATAACCAGTGTGATTTACACGTATATAGAAGAATGTAGCAACCACCTATTTTTCAATTGCCCCTACTCTTCTTGGCTTATTAAAAATATTTTCTTTAATGGCAATTATTAATAAAGGATCCAACTTTGAATTATATGCTTCTTCATAGTAAATATTGTCATCATAAATTTATAACTGATCAAATTTGTTATCTTGACATTATTGAGATCATTATATTCTTAATTTGATAATCAATGAATCATATAATGCACAAATCTAATTATTTTATTCCAAAATTTTTGAAAACCACATATTGAATGGCTGGTTATATACTAAACTTATGACTGGAAACGCTCGAAAAATAACAAATTTTACCCTAAGATTCTCAGCCCTAAACATTATACCAAGCATAGGGGAACATTGTCTTAAACATCGAGAAAGCATTTTGTGCAGACACCGGACAGTCCGGAGGCGAATCAAAATGTGTCACGTCATCCAGTACATAGCAAAAATAGTGATATGACAGGTCCTGATTCATGTCAGACACCATCCGTAACCGTAGAGCTGTCAAAATTGGATCACGGGTCGGGTTCGGGTTCAACCCGACCCATTTTTGCAAACGGGTCGGTTTTCCGAACCTGAACCCGACCTGCTTCAGTGTATTTCATTAATTTTTTTTATTTAATTCAATATTTTTAAATTTAAATCTAATTAAGGTAAGATTTACTTCAATTAGTTTAAAATAAAACAAAATTAATTTAATTTGGACTTTATAATTTTTTGAAATATCATTTACTTATTTCATAAAAATCCTTTGAAACTCTCTTAAATTAATTAAAAAAGAGTCAAATCGGGTTGATTTCGGATTTCCGGGTCAACTCAAACCCGACCCGGTTTTACAAATGGGTCGAAATCTCTAACCCGAACCCGAAATTTTAGGATCGGGTCAAATGTTGACAGCTCTACGTAACCGCAAAGAATAATTTTCCCTAAACTTCTTAAGAAATAATATTATAAATAAAACTTTTTTTTTTTTAGAAAATTTAGGGCTTAGCCCTTATATTAATCAAGAAGCAAAATACAAGAAGAACATATCCAACTCAATAGATTTACAAGTAAAAAATGAACTGAAAATAAAAAATATAAGACCGGAGCAAAAAAACAAAATTGTCTCAAATAAGGCTATATTAAATATATAATTGGCATCCACGAATATTCTTTTTTTTTTCCTATTTACAATCATTTTGATTTTCTTTACGCGTTTCACGGACTGGACCACGAGTTAATCACTGAAATGGCAAATCAATTTTTCCAAGCAACATAACGGTCGCATCATTGATTCATTTTTCTTGATACGGCCACAGATTTTGCTGAAATAAATGCGCTTAAATTTAATCAGCCTTGAATTAACGGAAGTGATAAAAGCCGCGTTTTTTGTTCCTTTGCGGAGCTGGCGCGTTTTCGTTCGTCTGATGGAGATCGTACGGTCATTGATGATGAGGGAAGCAGCGGGGGGCTTGGCCCTGTCCCCGCGTTTGGTTTGGCTTTTCTGGGGATAAGAAAGCGGTGCGTTTCGATGAAGGCGCGTGCGATTTGGCTATGAATTATTTTTCTTTGACTGCAGGGAATCTTCTTATGCATCATCTGACCCGATTTTTTATTTATTTATTTTTTTTTTTGGTGATGAAATGGTCGGTGTTGTGAATTAGGTTTGATCAGGGCTCCAGAAGCTTCCAAGGGTTTTCGACCGTTGGATATTTTAAATTATATGATTGATAGGTCTAACGTTATAGAATTTATATTTTTTTTTGTAGTATTAAATATTGAAGTGTAATTGAAGCACATATTTATATGGTCAACTTGAAGATGATATAATTTAGAATCTGATTATAACGGCTGCGGTTGTTTTTAAAAGTATTTAGTAAATTTGTTATGGAAAAATAATTATTTTTTAAAACTTATTATAAATATATTTTTATTTTGAAATTAAAAAAAAAAATAAACAATTATTATGCTCATCTAACTGGGTATACGTATATTGCTAAGACATTATATTTTTTACTCTACTGCCGCGTATATTCTAGTCCGCAACAATTACGATCATCTAACTGACTCAATGGGCTAAGATCTTCCGATCTTTATCGTCCGACTATGATTTTTCGAACATTGTTATTCACTCGACTATGATCTATCAATATATATCACCGAACTATAGTCCTCTTATTACATTTGTTTGGCTACAACCCTTCGACACTGTCACTTGATAACGATCATTCGATAATTATCACCTTGCAACATTGGCACCCGCTAGCTTTGTTGTGTGTTGTCATCAATAATATCATTAATGCACACCATACTTATAAGATCGATGCATGTCATGTACACTTAATACATCACCAAAATTCATCTTGATCAATAACGAATATCGATACATATTTGAATTGGAAGATTTCAAAATTAAATACATGACCATCTAACTCTAATTTCAGCAAACTTATATCCAAACTGAATCTCTATACGAAGCGGACCCAACAACATCAAAATAGGTCTAATTCGAGCCTAAATGAGCCATAATCAATGACTTGATATATTATTGGAAGCTTCATAATATTAATTGGGTGATCATATGATAAGCATATAATCAAATTGAGTGGCTCAATCGGATGAATCCAACGAGCCTAAGATTGCTTAATTCTAACCTCATTAAGGAACTTAAATGCATAATGAATGCTCCATAATTGAGGGAAACAAAAGAAGTTGTTCGATGGAGCACTCTGAATTTGCCCTAGATTTTTTAAATATTTACAAAGCATTTCACTCTCAAAATTCATAAATAGAGCTCCTCTCTCGTCATGGAGGGGGCCTTTGGGGAACTTGGAGGCTTAAACCTCTAGCTAAAGATTCAAAAGAGCTCTGAAGCTTGAAAATCTTGGAGGTCCACCGAAGCACCACTGTAGGAGAATCCTCATCCTCACCGGACCCTACTATGATCCTTAGACCACCATTTCCCAACTATAGTCCTTCGACCTTAGTCACCCGACTATTGTCCTTCTAGCCCCCATTGCCAGCCAACTACAATCTTTCCAACCTTAGTTGCTGGCTAACTACGATCTTTCCAATCTCCATCGCTCACTGACTAAGATCCTTACAACCTCTATCGTCCACCGACTATGGTTCCTTCAACCTTGTCGCCACTGATTATGTTCTCTGACCTCCATTGCCCGACTACGGTCCTCCCGATCAAATAAAACAGACCAACACTCAAGTACTCTTATATGAATGGGTTCTTCTAACTCCAATCATATGTAATTTGTTCTATACAATTTATATTTACTATATTGAGTCAACGCCTTCTCCCAAGAAAAGGCATCATATGTAATCAATGACACATTAGTACAATCATTTCAACTATGCGATACCCAAAATTTTTTCCTTTTTTTTAGATTTTCCACGTAAAAATTCTTATTTCTCTTAATATTTTTGCATCATCCCTCTTTCTTATGTGTGTATGTGTTGGATCTATGTACAAAATTTAGATATTAAACTCTATATCTCTTTTCCGCATCAAACATTGGGGCATGAAACAACACTGATTCTTGACAATAACACCAAGATTTATGTTTAACTTATTGGTCCCTGATATCCCAACTTCAAGGGAGAACAATTAAACAAATAGCTAATAACTCTTGAAAACAACTATTATGCCATAGAAATTATTTTGTGTGGACACCGAACGGTTCCGAGGCCAACTAGAACGCGTCACGTCACCCGGTACCCAGCACCGGTACCGAACAAAAAAGTGAAGTGACGCGTTCTAGTTGGTCCCCGTACAACGTCCGGGATCCACACAGAAAAAGTTTATCTATGCAACAAGGCTCTTTCCACATCAACCATGTTATTCATTTTAAACAATTTGCATTCATTATAATGTATCAACGCCTTCAACAATTATGAAAAATGATATCATTTTGTAATTGATAATAAATACTGGTAAAATTATTCGAGTTGGGAGAAATCCAATAATTTATCGTAGATGATAAACATTAGTGGTACTATTAGGTCTTAATATGATTTCTCACAAATAACAAATTTGTCCTTATAAGCCGAAAGCATAAGAATCTTCTCTCAACTTAATACATAACTTATGTATGTAAATTCATCGTAATAAAATTATTACTGAATTAATGGCATAATTTACATTATGTATATTTGGTGCTTTTCTTACATAATTAGAATTTCTATTAAAAAAATAAAAAATACAGTTTTTCGTAAAAATAATCCACCTTTTTAATTTTACATAAATACCATTCTTATTTATAGGCCTATGAGAAATATCCAGAATTGGATTAGGCTTTACTTCTTTGATCATCTGGATTTGGGCCCACAACTGACATGATTATCTATTCTTAACACGCTTTAATTTCATGAAAATTGAAATCAGGAGACTTTTAGTCCAATCATAATCCAGCTGTCAACGTGTATAAGGACCTCCTTAATTGCTTTCGATCAGTATTTTAGTTAAGAGTTTGGTGGCTTATGAGTTATGAGAACCTGATCGCGATATTCTTCGCCATTAATGTGCTAAATATAATGGAAAAAAAAAGAGAACGATATTTGATATTTCATTAGAATTTTTATATTTATTTAACTTAAATTTTAATCAAAATATTTTATCAATAGATATAAACAATTTGTTTGAGACAACTGCAATGTTTTATAAGACAATTTTGTTATTATAACACTGAAAATACTTTTCTATCACATAAATTTATGAAAAGTTGTGAAAAAGCAGTAAGAAATTAGGAGTGTAAAAATGAGTTGATGGTTCAGATTCGGGTCGAACCCCGAGTTGACCATGATCTAAACGATCAACTCGAAACCCGACCCGATTTTACAAACTGGTCAAGATTTTCAAACCGAATCCAACCCACGCTGGTTATTGGGTTGGCCCGACTCAACCTGTGACCTGTTTTTTGTAAAATGTTAACCCGCAGGTTGGGCGGCACCGCGGTAGGTATGTGGGGCGAGAGCAAGGCCTGTGCGAGCACGGGTGTAGCCAATGTGGGACGTGCGGGTGTGATTGCAAGGCTGAGGCATGCACTAAGCGGGGCGGGCTGCGGGGTCAAGCTTGTAGAAACACAGAGATTGAGTTCCGATCAAGCTGATGATCGAAAATGAGAAGAGGAAACAGTAAAAGGAAAATATACTTTATTCTCACATATCTTGTCTTGTACAGTAGCACTAGTATTTATAGACATTGTAATTAGCTGGCTATATGTAAAGCAATATACTTGGCAATACATTTATATCAGGTTTTATTTGGTTTCTCTAATAGCCCCCCAGAAACTGAAGGGTCTTGTATGACGATTTGGTCTTTTTTACTGATCGGTAAGATGCGAATTGTCCCTTGCTGAATGTGATCATGAACGAACCTATGATCATTCTCGATGTGTTTCGTTCGTGCGTGGAATACGGGATTATTCACCAAAGCAATTGCCGATGTGTTATCACAGTATAGATCAGTGGGGTTGTCCTGAGAGATGCCAAAATCTGCTAGAATGCGAGGGATCCATATGGCGTCGGCCGCAAGGGCCGCTAAGGAGCGGTATTCGGACTCGGTAGATGAGCGAGCGACCGTTGTCTGCTTCTTGACCGTCCATGAAATCAATGTGTGACCAAGATAAGAGCAATATCCAGAGGTGGATTTTCTGGATATGGGGTCGCCAGCCCAATCTGCATCAGAGTATGTCGATAACCGTAATTTAACGTACCTTGGATATATCGGAGCAATCTTGTTAGAAGATAGGTGTGGTTCGGCTGAGGTTGATGCATATGCTGGGACAGTAAATTAACGCTAAAGGAGATGTCGGGTCGGGTTAATGTCAAGTATTGTAGTGAGCCAGTGATGCGACGGTACATGGCTGGGTCGTCAAGCACGGGATCAGAGTTAAATACATGCGGTAATTTAGTGCAGGTTGGGTTGGAGAGAGGTTTGCAGGCGGCTAATTGAGCTGTTTGAAGTATAGACTTAGCGTATAGCTTTTGGGAGAGGAAGTAGCTATCCGGAGTCCGAGTTATGTTGATACCGAGAAACGAATTTACATGTCCCAGAATTTTCATTTTGAACTTGTGTTGCATCTGAGTGATGATCTTACTAAGAGCAGATTGATCATTTCTCGTTAGAAGAATATCGTCCACATAAATAAGTAAAAATAATTTTATGTTGCATTTGGTAAAGACAAGTAGAGAAGGATCTGAGGTACTATGATTGAACCCGAGAGAGACTAAAAAAGAGGTTAGCGTGTTATACCATTGGCGCAGTGCTTGTTTGAGACCGTAAATGGCTTTGTGAAGTAGGCAAACGTGTTCTGGATGGGTAGCATCCTCGAATCCTTTTGGTTGACTCATGTATACGGTTTCTAAGAGCGATCCATGAAGGAAAGCATTTGATACATCGAGTTAATGTATAGGCCAGTCGTTGTGTAATGCCACGGTGAAAAGAATACGAATGGTTGGAAGTTGCGCCACCGGGCTGAATGTTTCAATATAGTTCATTCCATATTCCTGATGGTTTCCCTGCGCAACTAATCTCGCCTTGTGCTTGGCTATCGAGCCATCAGAGTGAAACTTGAGCCGATAGGTCCATTTACATCCCAGAACGGAAGAGTTCGACGGTTGTGGGACAAGGCTCCATGTGCCTTGTGTTTGTAAGGAAAAGAACTCGTCATCCATAGCACGACGCCATTCAGGAAATTTGTTTGCTTCGATACATGTAGAGGGAGCCAAAGGTTCATCTGTTGAACACGTGGAATGAAGTAGATTTAGTTGTTTGGTGGGTTTGAGTGAACCCGTTTTACCTCTGGTGACCATAGGATGAGTTGGTGGCTGAATTACCGATTGATTCTGCAATGAAGGTAGATTGGAGGAAGAAGTACGAGTGGACGGTGGTGCTGGACTGGTTGGGTGAATGGAGGAGGTTGGAGGCTGGACCACTTTGTGGATAGTAGATGACTAATGCCTATGTACCGAGGCTGGAGTGAGAAATAGAGGCGATATTGAGTCTTGTAGAGCTGCCGGAGTGGTCTGCAGATCTGCAAATGGAAAAACTGATTCGTCAAACGTTACATGACGAGAGAAAGAGATTTTGTTGCTGTTGATGTGAAGGCATTTGTATCCCTTGTATACTTCCGAGTAGCCCAAGAAAACACAGGTTTGTGCTTCAGATAGAAGTTTATGGCGTTGTGGAGGTGGGGTTAAGGGAAAACAGGCACAACCGAAGGTTCTAAGCATGTTGTAGTTTGGCTTAGTTCGGTATAGCATTTCATGAGGGGATATGTTGTTTGTAGCAGAGTTTGGCAATTTATTAATCAAGTAAACCGAGGTTAGCATGGCGTCAGGCTAGTATGTGAGCGGGATGGAAGCCGTGTGTAGTAGAGTCCGTGCCATTTCAATAATATGCATGTGCTTGCGTTCGGACACACCATTTTTTTCAGGTGTATACGGACATGAGATACGATGTTTAATGCCATTGCTGCTGAGGAATTGAGTGAATTTAATGTTGATATACTCGCCGCCGTCGTCCGATTGAAGCGCTTTGATTTTGGAGGACAGTACCTGTTCTATATACGTTTTGAATATAATAAAAACAGCAGTAACTTCTGTTTTACTTCTGTTTTATGGCGCAAAGGAAAAATTCATGTGTACCGAGAGTAATCATCAATGAAAATAACGTAGTACAAGTAGCCTGTATGAGACGACATGGGAGCAGGACCCCACACATCGGAATGAATAAGAGCTAAAGCAGTATGTTCTCTACTAACTGACATTTCAAATGGAAGTTTATGTCCCTTGTTCATATGACAAGAGTGACAAACTCCATTTGGTTTATTTATACTTAATTGTGGATTACAATTTGCAATACGAGCAAGAATATTCTTGTTTGGATGTCCCAGACGGGCATGTCAGACCGTGTCTCTCTGCTTGGAAGCATGGAATGCTCGGTGAGGGGAGTTGGCCGTCAGCATACAGATAGGATAGAGCTCGTTCTTGCAAGGGCCCTTAAGCAAAATGCGATGATTCGTCAAGTCCTACAAGACAAAACCATTAGGATCGAAGATAATAGAAATATTGTTATCACGTGTTAGTTGAGAGATCGATAACAGATTATGTAATGCCGGCGTGTGAAGTATATGAGACAGAGTGAGCTTACGAGAGGGAGTCGGTAGCAAGCCTTTGCCGGAGTTAGCTATGCTAACGGATCTCCCGTCGCCGATAGTAATATTGTCATAGCCTTGATAAGGATTTGAAACCGAAAGATTTTTGAGAGATTTTGTCATATGCGACGAAGCACCTGAATCAAGATATCATTCATTGGATGCTGGATTGGTATCGGCTGCTAGAGCTTTGGTGGGTTGCTTCGTGGCTGATGTGGATTCAAGATCAAGAACATAAGGCAAGATTGATGCAGAGATTGTAGAGCATATGGCCGCCGCAAGGTTCTGATCATTAAGAAGCCATTGCGTATAGCTCGGATTGGGGCGAGAAGATCCGGTAGAGGTGATGAGGAATTTTGCAGGGATCGGAGATTCCGGATCAAGATATGAATCGTAGCTGTTAGTGTGACAGATCTTGAGGATCTGAGATCTCCAAAGTGGGTAGTTGTCCGGAGAAAATGGGTTTTGCACAATGTTCTTGAGAATAGAGAGGATGAACTTGAGGGAGGAAGAAATAACCGGGTTTGCCGGAGGAGTGGCTTCTTGAAGATCGTCGTTGGGAGAGGTGGTGGAAGACGCCATTGGTCGTCGGAATCGTCAAGCCTCGTCTGATACCATGTAGAAACACAGAGATTGAGTTCCGATCAAGCTGATGATCAGACATGAGAAGAGGAAATAGTAAAAGGAAAATATACTTTATTCTCACATATCTTGTCTTGTACAGTAGCACTAGTATTTATAGACATTGTAATTAGCTGGCTATATGTAAAGCAATATACTTGGCAATACATTTATATCATGTTTTATTTGGTTTCTCTAATAAAGCTAACTCGAGCAATGAAGCGGGTCGAAAGGGTTGTCAGGTTGATTTCGGGTTGACGGGTCAACCCAAACCCAATCCTATTTTCTTTTGGGACAATATTTTCACTGCATTCTAAAACAAATTTTTAGTACAAAAATTTTTAATTCAATAAAATCTTTAAAAAAGGCTTGATGTTGCTGTTGTTGTAATAAAATCTTCAAAAAAAACCTTATTTTTAATAAAATTTTAAAAACCTTATTTTTAATAAAATTTTGCATCCTTAAAAGATTTTTTTGTATGTACAAGCAATCAAATGTTCTCCATATTTAAAACTTAAAAAAGTACAAGGTTCATTTGACATTAATTAAATGTGCATACTGCATAGGTAACTTGTCATACCTTAAAGAGAACCAGCAGAATGTAAACATTGTTTCAAACAAATAAAATAATTTAATTAAACAAATTGCAAAGCTTGATACAGTGTTTCTTTTGGAATACTATAGCAGTGTAGGGTTTATTTCATTTTTTTAAATATTCCATGTCACGGATTTACAAATAACACAATTAGCACCTAATTAATTCAATTTGCAATAATAATCATCATATCTTGATAAATAAAGAAAATTATAATTCATATTTTTTTTACTTTCATATGAAATTAACCATAATTAATTAGTGGTACAATTAAATATAAATTAAGGGTCTGGTTGAGAAAAACTATTTTACATTTTAGACCTCAGGTATAATTTTTATTTGATTATTGTTTTCTCGTTGCCTTCTTCTTTTAAGATTTTTTTATTTAAAAAAAGTAACTTTACCTATAACAACTTAAGTTTAGAAATTCTTTTTAAAATTGACAATAAGATATAAAAATGCAAATAAGTTTGTTTAGCGAGGAACTCCAACATAATTAATTAATTAATTAATGTTACATTTTAAATTTGAACAAAACGTGTTTTTCCATATCTTACAGCTATATAATCTAAAATAATCAATTGTATAATAAGCCTAACTCACAAAAAGAGGACATAAGCTTAAGAGCTATAAGAATATATAATAAAAACATATTAATTTGAAGATCAATTTATTCATCTTTGCAAAATTAATATTTGCATTATAGACCAAACTTTTTCTGTTATCTCTATGAGCTTCAAAACTTTGTTCTTTGTCCTTCTGTTCCTGTCTTTTTCCTCTCTCTCTGATAGTGGCCTCTGACCTAACTCCTTCCAGAAAATGACGTTTAATTACTTGGACGGAATAAAGAACGATATTGAGTTAGTAAGGTAGAACGTCTTTTTCAGAAATGTGATAAGCTTCTCCTAAGTCAGATATAGGAAAAAAGCTGTGTAAGAGTATTGATATGTCACTAAAAATTATCTTGACCGGGCACGAATCTTGAGGCATAATTAAGTTGGAAACTTCGAAAATTAATTTGGAGATCATCCATACTCTAATTTCAGCAAACTTATAGTCGAACTGAGCATCTCGGAAAGGCGAGCCCAACGACACTAAATTCGACTCAATCCGAGTCCAAATGAGTCCAAATCAAAGACCCAAAGTGCAATCTGAAGGCTTAGAACATAATTTGAATTATCAAATAATTTTCAAATGTGACATGCCTATAGTCGAATCGAGCGGCTCGACGAGACGAATCCAACGAACCCAAGATCACTGAATTCTGATATCATTAAGGCTTTCAAATGACCATTAAACGGTCCATGATCAAGGGGATCAATATCGGCCGTCCATTCAAACACTCTCATTTGGACCTTGATCCTCCACATATTTACAAGCCATGCCACTCTCAAAAAATTATAAATAGGCTCTCATTCTTCACATGAAGGAGGGGGGAAGAAGAAGGAAAGTAAGGGAGGAGTTTGATAGCTCTCTTGTCGCCGATCACCGCCGGACTTCCACGGGAGTTCCTGCCGATCACCGCAGGAGTTCCCGCCGACCACCACCGGAGTTCTTCCCGACCACCACTGGAATTCTTCCCAACAACTGACGGACTTCTACCAATCCGTCGACCATCGCGGACTTCTGCCAGTCCGCCGACCATCTCTGGATTTCTGCTAATCGTCGACCACCGCCGGACTTCCATCAATTCGGCGAACGCCATAAGACTTCCGCCAGTCTACCGACTATCGCCAAACTTCTTCCAGTCCGCCGACCACCACCGGAGTTCTTCCCGGCCACCACTGGAATTCTTCCCAACCACTGACGGACTTCTGCCAATCCGTCGACCATCGCCGGACTTCTGCCAGTCCGCCGACCATCACCGGATTTCTGCCAATCGTCGACCACCGCCGGACTTCCATCAGTTCGGCGAACGCCATAAGACTTCCGCCAGTCTACCGACTATTGCCAAACTTCTTCCAGTCCGCCGACCATCGCCGTACTTTTGCTCATCCGCCGATCATTAATGGAATTCTTCCCAACCGTAGCCGGAGTTCTTTTCGGCCGCCGGCGGACATCCACCAATTTGCCGAACACCGTAGGACTTCCGCCAATTTTCCAACTACAGTCCTCCCAACCACTGTCATTCTATTACGGTCATCCCGATCTCCGTAGCATGCTGATTACAATATTTCGAACCTCCGTCGCGCGCCTACTACGATCCTCCCGACCTTCGTCGCCCGATCCTTCTGACCTCCACCATCTGCCGACAAATGGTACTTCTACCCTATATCGCTCGCCGACTATGGTCTTGCCACCGACACAAACATATCAACACTGATTCTTCCAACTCCTACTATACAATACACTATATATAATGTATATTTGCTACTTCGATCCAAGGACTTCCTCCTAAGGAATGGTCTCATTTGTAATGGAATGCAAACACTAATGGATTCATTTAGACTGAGCTAGGCCCCGTGGTTTTTCCCCCTTTTTAGGGGTTTCCACGTAAAAACTCTGGTGTCTCCTATGAACTCTATACCATCTCTTTCATCTGTTTGTGTGCTGAATCTTCGTACAAAGCTAAGGCATTAATCTTTATATTTCTCTACCGCCGCGAATTTTCCAGGACGCAACAAGTATCTTAATGAATTTTCCGTCAATAGAGGTCAAGCACTTTTTTGATTTACATAGAGACTAAAATTATATTTGATATCAAAGAATTATATAAATCTCAACATAAATTTAAAGACGATTAGGTTCATTTTGATGGAAAATTCGTGCAAATATTATGATACAATTTTATTTTCAAAAAATACTTTCAAATAGAGTTCTTGTTTGAGTTGAAAATTTAATTAGTAATATTTGGACAAATTTTTTATTTGTTTGCTAATACTTATGCACAACTCAAGAGGAAATTGGCGGTCTGAATACGTTTAGGTCTCGTTTGGTTCTTGCACTCCTTTTGTATAAGCTGGTTGCGAAGCAGTGATTGGAGAAACGGAGTTCTGCCACAGATTAATTAAGAAACTAATCTTTTCGTAAACTTAGATACATGGTTCTCAGCATGAAATACAAAATTTCCATGTAATTAACGTCATATGCTGAACTTCTATTTCCATGAGGTAATCCGTCTGAACGGCGAGAATTGACTTTAAAATTGTAGCTATAATTCATCCAACGTGGCTTGATTCATCTTTCTTTTATCATTATTTTGTGATTGATCTCTAAACCCTAATGTGAATGACGCGGAAGTGAATCGACTACGCTGTTCTCAGCGGCGTTGTCGCATCTCCGCTAAGAGGAGGTCGGCCCACCGCTGATACAATCCCTGCAACCAAACAAGGTTGCGATAACGAAGCTTCACTGTGACATCTTCTTTCATCCCGGAAAGTGTCGGTGGACGTGTGAATCTGGTGGGGATGAAAATAAGTTTTTTTGTTTCTAAACTGAGATAGCAAATGGGATAAGCATTTTTTTTTTCTTTTCAGATAGGCGGAAAAACGAAGATACATGAAAATGTATTCTGTAAAAGGCATGTTATCAAACAGTAGAGGAGTAAATGTTTCCACGATTCAAATAGAAAACGACGTAATTGAGCCGAAACAAATGAGGACTTAAGCAAAAATATAGACTTAATTTGACACAACTTTATTACTGCTTTCTAAAAATTTTGTACTAAAAAATTGAAGTTGTCTCAAAAAGAGCCCTAGAATGAAAAATAGATCATATAACCTAATGAGATGTTTAATAGTTACTTTGAATTTTAATGCTCTCATTAGTGAGCATTGCATATTATGTTTGGGCTCTATGTAGCCCAATAATAAGCATATAAGTGGGCTTAGGAATTTATTTTTTAAATACATACAATTTTTTTTATTTACTAATTATGAGGTACGAGCGGATTAATTAATAATAATGAATTTTATATTTTTTAGTTTTTAAGTAGCGGCGTGCTTGTCCACCTCATGCCAGTTAGGCGACATATTAATTAAAAGAAGACCGAGCTTGTAAGGCAAAACTAGTTTTTTTTTACAAATAAAAAATATTTTTTTTCTTCAAAAAATAAAAAATATTCTTTAGCCCGACAACTTGAAAGGGTAATGAAATAGAAAACCTAGCTGGATTTTTTTATAATACGGCAGAAGTGAAGGTTGGCTGCTAACAAATATATTTGAAAAAAAAAATTAAATATTCTGAAAATTTCATATGAATTCTTAACTCCATATATAGGTAAATTTTTATTTTTTATTGTGAGCTTTAGGGTTTGGTTGAAATAACTTTTTTTATATTTTAATTTTCAATAATAATTATAATTTTATTTTGCTATTATTTTTTTAATTTTTTAGAAATTTCTATGTGCATCCAAGTCGAGGTATAAAATCCTGAGTTTTGGAGAAACGGCATTATACACTCAGAGTTATAAGGACTTAATATTGATGTAATGTGGACTGGGAGTTGTAAGGGATTTTTGCAATTAAAGAAGCTAAGGCTTCATTTAGGGAGGAATTATTCCGTGCGGAGTCCAGACGGGAAGAGCCGTTCGGACTATGAGTGTACAGATTATGTACCCACAATGTGTACAAAAATTTGATTCACACTATATAAATTTATACACGGTGTGTACACTCACATGTCTGGACGGTTCTTCAAGTCCAGACTCTACACAGAATAATTTATCTCATTTTGGACAGTTTTTTGTTGCTTTCTAAAGCAGCTTTTTAAAAAATTTTGTACTGCAAAATTGTTTTGAAAAGCAAAAAAAAAAAAAATGTCCCAAACAAAACATAAATTAGTTTCTCATAATAACTTCACAATCAGACTGAAAGTAATTGGATAAGCCCTTAGAAAAATGGAGTGGATTATCTCTAATCCTGGTTTTCATTCGTGCAAGTCACTTAGGGCCCATTTGAATTCTTCTGGTTAGAAAACATTAGTTTCAAAAACTGATTAATTAATTAAATTATATCATTTAGCCTGATAAGGGGCAGATCCAAATAATTTTTTTAGGGTGGGCAAACTCTTGTTATTTGCGAAGGTGATGGCCGGCGACCTCTTCCGATTGTGAAGGCAGCCTGATCTTATGAGTTGCGAACAACGGAACGAGAGGGCTTCAAGCCTTCGACTGCTATTCTGCGAACGACGGGAAGCGGGATGGGTAAAACTAGTGCACGATTAATAAATTTATGACAAAAATGTTCTTTGAGAGGGGGCGAAATTCTGAAAAAGTTCTCACTTGACCGTGGTTCCGTCTATGACTGGATATACATTAAAAAGATTAATATTAATTTTAAACCTTGCAAATATTTTTAAAATTTTCATAAATATATTATTTAAAAAAACCAAATATTTATTTTGAAAAATATAATATTATTTTCAAAAGATCAATCATCCCACCATGACCTCAACATGTTGAAATGACCAAGTCTCTTTAACATAGCAAAATTCCAAAAAACATTGTTGTTTCATTAATCATTATATGTCAACATCAACTTCTTCACAAAACTATTATTAAAACTAATGTTTCAAATTATCTTATCTTTAATGATTTATTGCTTATCTATTGATTTCTTCTTCTGAAAACAACATAATTATTTTTCATGCAGCTCATCTTGATTTATTGATTGTTAGCTTTGACTATTATCCAAATGCTTGTCTATATGATGTGTGCGTTTGTCTTAGACTTCTTTTGGAATGATTTTCTTAATGCTTTTTAAAGCAGTTTTCTAGTACTACAAAAAATTATATTTTTGTACTAAAAAATTGCTTTAAGAAATAATAAGAAAGTCATCTCAAACGAAGCATTACATGCCCTAAATATCCCAAAAAAAAAATACTTTTCACTGTTGGAAAGTTAGGTAATGATTAATAAAGTTAGTAGAGAGGGAAGAATAGCTTTATTTTTTAAACTTGAAAGAGCAAACCATAATTTCCAAAGGTTGGCAACCACTAAAGGCCATGCAAGGTGGTCAGTAGGGCTTTCTTTAGGCCACCTACCTTTCCACTCTTCATAGGCATAATAATTTTAGAAATCAGAGCCTTGCATTGGGTACTCATGCCCACACCCACCCATGTATGGGTATGGGTACGCCTATAGATTTGTGTATGAGTATGAGTAGGTACTCAACATCGGGGGATAAATCGATTTACATTGTTAATCACCGTATATCTTATATAATTGTAATCCTCACTACGTAGTATGCAGCACTTAACCACGCTGTGACTACGATAAATTTTGATATGTGGCTTGCAAGTTTGCAATCAGAACAAAGGTCAACAAGCCTCAAAACCATCAGTCCGTGGCATACTGTGTTTAAAAAATATGGAAAGTGGGTGGGTATAGGTGGGTACAACCTCCCGAAAGTCACCATGAGTGAGCATGGGTAGGCGAAGCCCGTCTGAATAAAGCATGGGTACCAAATGGGTACCCAAGTAGGACTTTGTTAGAGATATCAATGTGGATTGATAGATTGGATTTTAGTCAGGTTTAAAATTAATATATGAATATGCTTGAATTGATCCAACTTATTTATTATATTGATCAAAATATATAACCTAGATTTGACTCGACTCAAACCCGTCTAACCTGAACCCAACCTATTTAACCCGTTAATTATATGAATCATACTTTTTTTTTTTTGCAACTCATTTAACATGAACAAAACCTATTTAACTAATAAATGACTCATTTAACTTAAACCTGAGTAGTACTTAGGTTTATTACAGGTTTGTAGATTAACTCAAGCATGATCAAAAAATTTATTGGGTCAATATTCCAAACCCAAATCTAGCCCAGATTTTAACTAGATTAATCTTAACTCATATTTTAGGGTCGGTTTCATTTTAAGTTATTTTGTAAGACCAATTATAAACACCCTTAAAAATTCTTGTGGCCGTTCAAAAACTAAACTCTTACAAAATACTAAGGCACATAAAAATATTAAATTTAATTTTGCATAGTATAATTAAAATTAAATAGATATACATTAACAAATTAAATAGATATACATTAACCTCATTAAATTGTTATGTATATTTAATTTTACATAGTATAACATTCAAATATTTAATTCAAATCTTAAAATTGTCACTAATTTAAATTTATTTAAAGTAAGAGTTCGTTTGGGACGGCTTTCTTTCTGCTTCTTAAAGCAGCTTTGTAGTACACATTTTTTTAATTTTGTACTAAAAAGCTGCTTTAAGAACCATAAATAAAACAGTCTCAAACGAAGCCTAAAAAACTTGATTTAGACACGAAAGTGGTTCTATTAGGTATTTTAATTATTTACATATTTAATATCTTAAAATTAATATTTTTTTAAAATATTCAAATATTTAAATCAAATCTAAAATCTCATTAATATTAATTTATTGAAAGTAAAATGAGGGATTTAGACTCTAAAGTGATATATAAATAAATATAACAATTTAATTATTATATATATAAAGCGATAAGATTTTATGTTATTTATGTAACTCTCCCTTAAGATAAATTCATAAATATTGATGTGCACCTATAAATTCAAACCTTTTATTAGAAAGCAAATATGACATTATCATTAGCCAGAAAATATTTTTGTTTAGGTGGAAAATGAAAATTCTTACTAAACAAGAAAAAGACAAAAAAAAATTTCCCAAAAAAAAAAAGAAAAAGATAAAACATTCCTAATTTTACTTTTTTAAAATTTATAAAATATTAATGGATTCAAAAGTAGTACATCATGTACAAGCTGATAAAATTAGCGGAGCTCATCCTAATCTGTTGGTTGGGAAAAATTATTGCGTCCTCCCCACCTGACGTAGAGATGCGTCCTCCCAGAGCTAAAATCGCGCTAAAAAACAAGAAATACCAAGCAAATACCGAGCAATACCAAACAATAACGAGGAATATCATCATGTGAAGACCAATACCGAGTTATACCGAGCTATACCGAGCAATACCGAGCAATACAAAAAAACCTAGTTTTTCCTAGAAAAAACTCGGCATGTTTTTGTATTGCTCGATATTTTTCGGTATAGCTCGGTATTGGTCTTCACATGATGATATTCCTCGTTATTACCAAATAATACCTAGCAATACCGAGCAAAAACCGAGTTTTTTGGCGGTGGGAGTACGCATCTCTACGTCAGGTGGGAGAACGCAATAATTTTTTGTTTGTTGGGGGTCTTTGAGTTTAAAACTTTCTTACATATATGATATGCATGAGTTTGAATTTAATTCGCTAAAAAATCTAAAAAAATAAAACAAACTAGCAAATACACAAAAATATGCGTGAAATTATTACATGCGGTCATTGGACGCCATCCAGAGGCGAATCAGAAGGTGTCATGTCACTTTTTGTTGTGTATTAGTATTGTGTACTGCTGTGTCTCGATGTGATGTGACGTAACGTAACCTCATTCGTCTCCAAACTATCCGGTGACACAGATAAATAATTTCTCAAAATAAGGCTAAAGTGTGTTCCTATTCTATGTCCATGCCTTGTCATGTCCATGTTGCCGCTTCAAAATCTGTGCATCATAGATGTAATCATGTAAAAGAAATAGAACTATAGAATAGAAGACATAAAAGGAGCAACACAATATTTGCTTTGGGAGAAGACTTTAAAGTATGATCCTTGTGAGAGAAATATATATTAAACAAGCACCAAAAAAAATGTTTTTACTTTCTAGTCATTTGTAACAGAATGATTAGCCATAGTTTTACCTTTACAAAAGAAGTTTCATCATGGTTTAATCCTTCAAAGTAATCTATATGGGCATCTCCAACCGAAAAATCGATTTTCCACTATATAGTAAAACTCCAAAATACAGTAATTCATTTCCAATCGAACTCTATCTTTTCTCCTCTTTCGCGCGCTTCTTAGGCAAATCCAGTAACACAAAAAATTGGCGTAGGTGAACTATGCGGCGTCAATATTAGCATCACACTGTTCACCCACCGAATTTTAATGTGTGATCTATCATTCAAATGGAGCGAATGTCAGATGGCATACCATCGCATGAAGTTCGGTCGGAGATAATCTTAAGGCTCATTGCTACAAATTGCTAGAGCAAATCTTGAAGAACCTGGAAGGCTGGAAGCTGACACAACGATCGGTTGATCACATTAGACTGGCTTATAATTTGATTACGATATGTTATTAATGTTTTTATGAAATTTGATTCTCTAACATTTATCAAACCGATTTTCCACTCTAAAATATAGTAAAACTTCAAAATGCAGTAATTCATTTCCAATCAAACTCCATTTTTTCTCCTCTTTCACGAGCTTCTTAGGCAAATCCAGTAACACAAAAAATTGGCATAGGTGAACTGTGCGGCGTCAATATTAGCGTCACACTGTTCACCCACCGAATTTTAATGTGTGATCTATCATTCAAATGGAGCGAATGTCAGACGGCATACCATCGTATGAAGTTCGGTCGGAGATAATCTTAACTCTTAAGGCTCATTGCTACAAATTGCTAGAGCAAATCTTGAAGAACCTGGAAGGCTGGAAGCTGACACAACGATCGGTTGATCACATTAGACTGGCTTATAATTTGATTACGATATGGTATTAATGTTTTTATGAAATTTATTCTCTAACATTTATCTCCAAAATTAGTAAAAGATATATTATTAATTTTTATTGAATTTATAAATAGTTGGTTGTTCTTGGAGAAAATAAATAAGATAAGATATTCATTCAAATATGTAGAACACATGAATAAAAACTACAGGATAATTTTGATAAACAACCTACAATAAAAATAACCTCGTTATGTGATATTGAGGGCACATGAGATATAGTAAAGCACTGCTTGATATAAATCATGCCAGCAGTTCCCCACACAACATTTTTTTCATTATTCTTCAAAGAAAATAAGCAGACAGAGAGTAGAGCAATACTAGCAGACAACAAGGCATGGCCGGGAGATATTCATTATGTAATCTTGAAGACGAGAAATTATTCTGTGTGGAGATCAGATGCAGAGCGTCAATCGGAGACCAATCAAAATGTGTCACGTCACCGATATCAGCCACGATACCGAGCAATGGATGACGTGGTGCATTCTGATTGGTCTCCGGACAGCATTCACCATCCACACAATAATTAATCCTTGAAGACACATGACATGTAATGAAGACCCTTCTAGCGATTATCATGTCTGGAGCTTCAAACAAATTTTTTTTTAATTATTCTTCAAAGAAAATCGTAAGTCAAAGGGTTACACAAAAGTAGCAGAACATGCTGGGCTGCGAGATTTCTCAAAGTGAGAGAATTAGAACTTCAAAAACTATTTTAGTACCCAATTTCAGATCTTACCAGCCTTCAAATACAAATGTAATGGCCTCTGAGACAAAGCTAAGGTTCTCTCTTTAACGTTGAGATTACAAGAAAAATAGTATACTTGTAAGGAAAGGGATTGAGCTCAAATAATTACTGGAGGAACTATTTCTGGAGTTTAACGCAATTCTTGACCAAAACAGTTCAAAAGTTGCAAAATCAAGGCTTTAATCAAGCAAACAAACAACAGGTTTTGTTTATACTTTTCTCTAACCTACGAAGTTTATTCATCGTAGTTCTTAAATTAAAGGCTGGATTGATCCTAAAGCTTCCAGTTAGAATGCCATTTTTTTAATGGCTAAAAATACACTAACCATAGGAGAAAAATTGAGCAATTGACACCATTTCATAATGGCGGAGTATAGATCTGTCAAGCAAACGCTTCATGGAGGCCTGGCAAGTGCCTTTCTTGGACAAACGCTTCAAAGAGTTAAAAATCAATTTTATGGAACAATTTCTGAGATAGAAGAATCGCAAGCTTGAAAATACATGAAATCTATAAAGCAAGCCTGATCTTACTGTAGTTTGCCCTCAAGTTTGACAGTTTCCAACCATGTACCAAGAACATAGGCAAGTTTGAACTCATACAATTTATGAAATGTACTCTAGACTAGAAAGGCATTTCCAATTGTCTTTGTTTTCAACTGAGAATTCAAAACACATTGAGGATCTGAAATAATCATCACAATAAAAACTAAATAAACATCAAGATGAATCAAATTCCTGTTCACCAAAAAGTATTGACAACTATTTGTGAAAACTTAGCCTCCTCAATGTATCTCCAAGTCTCCCAAAAATTGTTTTCTTTTTTTTAACGTTCATGTTTTCCTTGCCTTTGCACTGTATTCCTTCTAAATGATCAAACGCATTTGTGTCTATGGTTTCCCTAGATGATGGGACTCGTTTATCAGAGGCTTTCCTAAGAGAACTAAACATGATACTACTACTTTCAATTGATTTTTCTCTGTCAAATGTCGAGCCGTTGAACATGCCTTGCTCTCCCACAGAATGCCTGCGGCCAGTCCAGATTGAATTGTCATTAGGTTTCCACTTCTCAGATGAGAATATTTTCAGACTCCTCCTTGCCTTTGCATCATGAGTTGTTGTTTGTGGTAGTCTAAACGACCCAAACTCTGACAAATTTGAGGTCTTTTTTGAAGTTGAAGCTGAAGTTGAGGCAAGTAAGTCATTCAGCTCTCTTACACTGTCAAGAGCAGCAGCTTCAGTTACTTTAAGGCTTTCATAATCTTGCTGTATTTGCTGCAAGCTATTACCCTTCTCAAAGAGTTGATCCTTCATCTGAAAATTCTCACTCCGAATGATCTCTGCTGCTTCCTTTAACGCTATAGCCTCATTCACTGCTTCTTTCATTATTTGACGCAGTTTAGTATTATCCTCCCTTGCAACCTTCCAGTCATCATTCAGTCTACTGTTATCTTGCTTCCACTTGGTAATATCTTCTTCTGAAACATTCAGACAGCTTAAAAAGCTGTCCTCTTTTGCTCTAGAAGCAGAAACGGATTCCTCATACTCCAACTTCAATTTATCATACCCATTCAAAGCATCCATTAGCTTCTGCTCTGTGCTCTCCAATAAAGATTTTGTATTTTTAGCTTCTTCTATTGCTTTATCTAGCTCAGCTTGTCTATCAGCAAGCTGTGCCTTTGCTTGGTTGGCATCAGTAGATAATTCCTTAAGTGCAATCGCAAAATCATCCATGGCTTTCTTGCTCTTATCTTCTGCCTCCAGTGCCAATCTAAGCTCTTTTCTAAGCTTCATCATCTCCTCTTGGGTATTAGCAGAGTCAAATGCTCCAACTTTCTTACTCTCACTCCTAGCTGACCGCTCTATCTTTCTTATAATCTCTTTAAGATTCTTGATCTCTAACTTCGCCTCTTCAAATGAAATATTTGTTTGCTCGAGCAGCTTGGTCTGAAAAATCATCAACTCAAGCATCTTCCTTTCTGAATCCTGAACTTTCAAATCTTGCAATTCTCTGGGCCTAATCGTATCCTTGAAATCTCCATCCATCTTCTTTAATTCAGCAAGTTCTTCAAGAGCACGGCACCTCTCGTCCTTTGCCCTCCTTAGTTCCTCGTAGAGTTCGCCCATTTGATGTTGCATATCAGAAACTCTAACTGACCTTTGCTTCTGTTCCAGTTGGAGCAATACAAGAGCTGAAGTTAGAAAAAAAATAAGGTTTTAAATCATCAAATTGGAAGAGGTCGTTTAGAACCAATTCAGTACCTCTTGCAATAACGGGAACTTGAAGTAGGACTTCCGTTCAGAAACTTTAGAAGCCATCGAGCCCGCAGAATCCAATGAAGAAGAAAGACCGAAGGCTATTTTAGGTATCGTGCTCTTCAGATTGGGAGGAACTGATTAAATAGATCCCTATTTGCATCTGAGAAAACCCTGATTTGAAAACTGGACCCTTTTTCAGAGATCTATAGACGCTTGAGTCGGGAACGAGGGACTGGAATCCTACCGATAACCATAACCAATCAGACATCCAGTTTGGATTTTTTTTTTTCACAAAAATCCAAACTTCAAATCCAAAAACCGCAAATCAATTTAAATCGTCCATAAAGGAGGGAGCTTTACAGTACCTCGACCTATAAACTTGCACTTTGAACCGTCCCGAAAAGAAGTTATCCGTTAGAAACGTAGATAAAATGGGGGAAAACAAAGGAAGAAAATACTGATAAAAGCAAAAAAGAAGGGAAAGATAAATATAGATATGGAAGACATTACTGAGTCAAGATCAAAGGAGGAGCTAACAAACTTCAAAGGGTTTCGTTTAGCTTTTTGCGTGATGCCTCTTCAAAGTTTCGATGGGATCCAGAAAGAGCCGCTGCGAAGAGTTGACGGAGGCTACGAATTTCAAGTCCAAGAAGACGGAGGAAAAAGCCGGGAAGTGTCTTTCAAGGCAGAGCTGGAGTGATCGCCATTATATCTCCGGGTAAGTGGTTCTTGTGTCCACTGGTTAGATCAGACGGTTGTGAGTTGTTTGAGGGTTGATTCGATTCCGTACAGCGTCATTGGTGAATTGGGAATGCTTGTGATGCATGAAAGAATGAACGAATCCTCATAATTTTTTTATATTAGGATTTTCTTATTAAAATATTATTAAAATAAATATTAAATTTTAAAATTATTTCTTAATGATTTTATATGAACTTTATCTTACAATATATAAAAAGAATTTGAACACCAAGATAAAAATTTTGATCATAATATTTTGATAATTTTTTTCTAAGAATAAAAAACTCCTTAATGAGTCTTCAATACTATAATTTTTCTTATGTAACATCCTAAATTATATTAATTATAAAATAACACTCATATATTTCTATTTAATTTTGAAGGCCACACCGAAATCATCAATTCTTATTTTAATGATTTATTCCATTTTTTATATTTATTTATTATATATATATATATATATATATATATATATTATATATATATATATATATGAGTTTTTCATTTTAAAAATAAATGTTAGATTTATATATAAAAAAGATTTCATTGTTACCACGTAAATCTTCATTTTTCTTTATTAATGTTTCCCTGAAAATAAATTCACATTTAAATAATAATATTTTTTTTGTTTTTATTTATTTTCTTATGTGTCCAAATGCATTATAAATTAGAGTCAATCCAAATTAATTTGGCCATATAGTTAGAAAAATGCTATGTCGTTTGGTTGCCATGTACAAATAAAAAATCATTCAAGCACAAATGCATGACATTTTTTTAATTTTTATTGGGCCACTTAAGCGAGCGGACGATATGTGATAAGAGCAGAATTCCTCTTATTTGTTGGTTGAGAACTTTACATATCAAGCAAAAGATTTTGGGTTCGAGTTCAAAATAATCATTCTTATTTTAATTAAATTATATAATAATAATATATATATATATATATATATATATATATTATATATATATTATTAATTATATAAATATAAGTAAAAAAGATTTCATTGTTATACACATAAATCTTCATTTTCTTTAAATTAATGTTTCCCTGAAAAATAAATTCACATTTATAATAATAATATTTTATTTTATTTTTTTATGTGTCCAAATGCAATATAAATTAGGGTCCATCCAAATTAAATTGGCCATATAGTTAGAGAAATGCTATGTCGTTTGGTTTGGCCGTGGACGAATAAAAAATCATTCAAGCACAAATGCATGACATTTTTTTTTTAATTGGGCCACTTAAGCAAGCGGACGATGTGTGATAAGAGCACGAACTCCTCTTAATTTGTTGGTTGAGAACTTTAGATACAAGCAAGAGAATTTGGGTTCGAGTTTAACGTATGTGATATATGTGTGAATTTGTCCACGGGCCAACTCATTTATTATGAATGAGAGAAAATTATTATAGTTTAAGAAATTATTATAATAAAATGGTAAAAAGAATGTGAAATTATGAAATGAAACGACTCACGAACGAACGAGTCGAGTCGGGGTTGTATCAAGCTAGGCTCGTTAGCTCATAAAATTCCACTTGTGAGCCATTGATCGAGCCGAGCCCGAGCTCACTCACCAGTCAGCTCGACTCACTTACACCCTTCGTGGCCTAATCAGCTGAAGCTCTCAAGTTCAAAAGGAAACCTACTCTCCATTGAAAATCATCTCTCTAGCTCAGAAAATTTAATAAAGGATAATTTTGTATTGAGAAGAAAAGATGATATTATTAAACATAAATAAGAAAATAGCATTAGAATATATCCTCTTCTTTTGAGAATTTATTACCTCATAGTCTCATACAGACAGTATATCAAGATAATCTGATAGCTTTTTTTATTCACTTAGCTTAATAACACTACAAGTTAATCAGTTGACCGTTAGGAAAACAATTTTCAGTTATGTTTTCTTCTACTTATTTTCAATTAAAAAAACATTAATGCATTGATCTACAAAACCTCCTCTTCTTTTGTGAGTATGCTATATATGTTGGGTAATAATCTTTATTCAAAAATGGTATTATATATGTTCTACTATGGATGTTTATATTTTTGTATTATTTGAACAACCTAAATTTTGATCTTTTTTTTTAATATACTATTTTGTTCGATTATTATCTTTTTTTTGTGTTAGATTAATACAATATGAGCAGATTTTTGGCTAGTCGGATTGTTTGGATGAAAGATTTTGAGCAATGAGCTAATGATTGTGTTGGGAACAAATTGTTAAGTTTTGTGTGGGAGGGTGCTTCTAGCTTATGTTTGTAGTTCCAATAGATATGTTAGACTAAGAAGATATTAAGTCCTTTTGAACTTTAGAGTCTTTTGGAATATTGATCAACCAAGTAGTGTTAGTTAAGACTTATGACTCAGACACATATGAAAATTCATTTATTTATTGTAAATGGATTGTTGAGTAGTGAGTTAGATGACCCGTCTTGTGTGAGTGTACCACTAAGGTGGTTGACCAACCATGTAGGTTGTCAATAAGATTGTTGGCCAGTTCAGATGGCCAGCCAATTGAGTGTTTTGGATCATGCAAAGGTCTCTTTTTTTTGTTAATTACATTGAAAGAATCTGTATTGTTTTGATTAGGAGTCAAAAGTTGACACACAAGTCAACAACCAAAAGTCCTAAAATATTATTGGTTAAAAGGGAAGATGCATGGTTGAAATGTGAGAATTATGTGGTGTTAGTAGACATTAGGTATATGTTGTGGCTCCTCTTATTAATCTATCCTAAAAAATCCAATCCTACCAAATTATAATCAACAAAAAATTAAAGGATGAGTGGTCTAATCATGTGAATGGCTAAGTAGGTGTATATGTTTGCTAAATAAAATATATTACTAAATAAATTATATTTCTATAGGATTCATAATTACTATGCTCCCGATCTCTCCTCTAGACCAAGCAAAACCTATGATGGATTAACTTAATAAGGGTATTTGCCCAAAGAATTTGTTAATTTGCTAGAATATACACGACTGACTGCATTGATGATTATGAGAGATTCTAAAGTGACCTAACGATTGTCACTTCTAACTAACTGCTATAAATGGAGTATCATATGACAAAATATTACTAGTAATAATTTATGTAGTTTTTTCAACAAGCTACTCCACTTCATCATTCATCTTATGGAAGATAAATTATCATGGTCATCAAGTTTTGGCACCATGTGACTCTCAAGATTTCAATTACAAACCTATCTCAAGAAAATAAGCCTTATTTCCTTGAGAAAGATAATGCCCTTACCTCCCACTAACTTGTAATATATGAGTCTCTACTAACAAATAATTTCTCCATTTAAATCATAACAGGTTGTCACTATAGACATTCAAGATGTTTGTGTTAGATATGCAAAGTGGAAGTAAGATCCCATTGACCACCTCTCTCATTTGTAGTCGATGATTTCTCTTCTCATTATTGATGATATGGTGAAATGTTGCATCATCTTAACAACCTTCAAGGATGTGTCAATGTAGTTGTTCTCTTGCGTTCATCTAGAAAGCATTAATTTGTAAGGTCTATACTCAACAAGCAATATGTTAATGTATACCTTAAAATTCGCATTATATATTTTAAATGAGTTATCAATAATATCATTATTGTACATGATATAATTACTAAACTTTTTAATAAAAACATCATTAATGTGCGTACTCATTTATTTATCAAAGTTTGATCTAAATATAATGCCAAGGGCTAGCTTTGTTGATTTATGTGTCTTCATATTGGAAATGATAGCCAGTTCATATCCTTAAATTTTTTTTTTGCTTTGGAGGCATGAATGCATATTTTTTTCACACCAAATTTTATATATTGGCCAACCTAACTGGTACTGCTTTCCATGGCTATATTAATGCCTGGCTAGATTCAATTTTTGAACTTGATGGTTATTACACTATGAAATTCTTACTCTCCATGACATCTTGAGTGAGAAGATACGGCTATAACTCCTATTTTATCACTACTTCAATTATTAATTCAAAATAGCTTGAAATAGCCTTCGATTGAGTGACTTTATTAAAAATACTAGCTTCATTAAAGGGCTAATATATAAAATTATACTAATTATAGCATGATCATGCAATAGCCCTTCAATTTGTCAAACTCATTAATGCAACAATGACTAGCAACATTATTGAAATTTTAATAATACCATTCTAACATATGACCAACAAGATCCTTGTTATATTAACCATAAATCACTTGTATTAGCTTGGTAACAAACCTAATATATATTAAACAGTGCATTTTCAAGAGTCACCACTTTAAAAATGTATTTTGTATTATAACAAAATTAAAATATCTTCAACTTCATGAAAATTAGGTGGGACTATCATGTAGATTCATGTTAAACTACACAATTATATTCATGATCTCAATGTTGGTAATAATGGACTTGTATTCTTAGGGACAATTAGCACAAAGATGATAATATAATCGTAATTATGATCCTTCAACAAATTACAAATCTCTCAAAATATTTCTTTCATTTTAATATATCTATGAATATTTTTGTCAAGGTTAATAGAATTTTTGTTCCCCACCATTATATACTTATTTTTATATATTTGTTTTAGATTTTCTTCTAATATCAATCAAATTTAAAGATTAAGAAAAAAAATCCTATTTGATATATACAATTGCACATAAGCTAATGCAATCAAACATGAAGAATTCTTTAATGAACATCAAGACATAAAATATTAGCTACATGATCAATAAATAATAATTAAGTACAAAATATCACATATTAAAAAAAAATGATAAGTAGTTTTTTTTTCCTTATTGCATTTACACAATGCTACATATAGGCCTTCCTTATAAAATGTATATTTCATTTAAGCATTTTTTTAATGTTATTAAAGTTGAATGTTGAGGAATAACTATCAAGCAATCGATGCGTAAATAACATATAACATATGCATCAACAAATCAATGAGATGCTCAACATATAAGCATTGATTGTCACATTATGAAAAAAAAAAATAAATCACATTAACCTCCTACATTATGAGAAAATGAATATATAAATAGGGAATTTTTTTGTGAAGATGAATATAAGCACTAGGAATTTTGTTGGATGGAGTTTAAGCATTTAGAAATGAATGCTTTATTTAGTGATGTATCGGCTGTTGTAGGTGAGGTTGAAGTCATAGAGTTCTAAAATTATTGCTTTTACATAACAACAAAATTCATCTAATCAAGCACGAATCTTGGAGCAAATAAATGATCTGAAAATTTTTAAAATCAATTATAGATTACTCGAATGATGATTTCAACAAACAAATAGTAAAAACTAATTTTTTGATGAGGGCCCAATAACACAAAAAATGCATTAATCCAAGTCAAAATTATCTTGAATTAACCCCTTAAAAATATAATTAGAGAATTTATAATCAAATGAGCATATCAAAAAGAGCAATCCAATGAGCCTAATAATGGTCAATCTTAAAGTTAGTAAGTTACTCAAATACCTAAAGAATTTTATATTTTAAAGGGAATCAATATAGGCCACTAAAAAATGTGTTAGGAGACTTTGGCTAAAATAGCAAAAAAATTCACTAAAAAATTCATAAGTAGACCATCATTTTCACATGAAAGATATATTAATTTGATGAGTGCTTAGAGGTATAAAGAATACTATAACTATTCCTACCAATTAATGCAGGCAATCATCGCCACCAACCATTGTCACTTGATAGCCAACTGCCTACTTCTTCGATTCGATTGTCGTAGCTTGATTGTTTCCTTTCAGTTATTGTCTCCTAATGCCAACATATTGCTTCATTCAATGACAATCTCCTAACCACAATCCTCCTCAATTAACTAATTTTGATGACCATTATCGCATGGTCATCTTTGTTGGTCGCATACTAACATTAGCGTTTGTAGCCTCTCTTCACTTCACCATCATAGGAGGCCAAGCTAGCAAACCATACTTTATAATCAAACCTTCCCCAGTTAAAGGGAAAATCATATTATATATTATTCATTTATACAGTAAATAATTTCAATTAAGCCATATCTCAGAAATTTTTTCCTTATGAGATTTCACTTCGAAACTCATCTCCAATGAGCTTCTTTTATATATGTTTGTCGATTTTCGCATAAGACTAAGGCTTCGTTTGGGACGGCTTTTTTATTGCTTTCTAAAACGGAGTTTTAGTAAAAAAATAAAAAAATTTGTACTAAAACTCCGTTTAAGAAAGCAATAAAAAAGCCGTCCCAAACGAACCCTAAGACATAAAATTCTCATCCTATCATAATAAATATATCACGAATAATTGGTATGGTTTTGCAACTACAAATTGGATGAACTTATCATTAATGGTAAGATATATTCTAAAATTTAAGATTATTCAAGAGGTATTATCTATGCATTGATAAAGGAGGGGGAAGAATTATTTATATTAATCATTATAAATAAAATGATATATATATATATATATATATAAAGGATTAGCCCTAAATTCCTCCTCCACGTCCCACGGGTTTGACTGTCTAAGGTCAAAACCTCCCGTCGATTCCCTTCCTCTGACCACTGTAGCGTGTATTTTTCCAGCGAGTCATTGCGACTTCAAGGTGGAAAACGGCGGAGGCGAGACCACAAATCCGCAGGGCTAATGGGCGGAGGTAAGGGTGGGCAGAAGCGCGGTCGAACACAGAGGCGGCACTTCAGGCAGGGCAGAGAGAACGTATGGAAGTATGACAACAAGAGGACCCGCTCCGACGAGGACGCTACCGTTGAGGATCCCAGCGCTAACCCTAATCCTAATCCTTCCTGGGAGCCCTTCTCAACTAAAAATCTTGGCTTTGAGGAATATTACAAGGTAGTCGCCGCTCCATTTCCTTCCAAAATTAATTCCTGATGTTTCATGACGTATTTGTTGCTCTCCCGTGTCGCTGTGTGCTTAAATTAGATTTCTTTTTTGTCTGAGTCTTTTTAAGTATGCCAAACTTGAATTTTCTTTTAAAGTATGTTTTTGATGGCTTATTTAACTTGCTTGTTGCTTTTGATGCGATCAGCTTTTGATTTGTTAACTTAATTAAGAAATATTTCACTTCTTACTTGGTGAATTTTTATTCTTATTTTCCTCATTTGTTATTGTCTTTCCATTATAATAGTGTTACATTGACCTGAAGGGAATTGTAGAAAACAATGTGAACGAAAGTGTATATATACTGCAGAAGCGCATAATCACACGGCTCAATATTACTATGATATTTGACGAATGGGCCGAGATGCAAAATTGAAGTATGTGGTTTACAGTCAAACCACAATTGAGAAGGACTCACTTAACATGCCTCAACATCAAAGGCTAGGGTGATGGACGGTCAAACTAACTATATTGATGCTTACTATTAATATATAGAATTGGAGATCTATGGAGAGGGAAAGTGAGAGCTTGCTTGTATTATTTCTCGTAGGAGGTATCCTAGGATTTGGTTATAAAAATATAATGTTAAAAATCATGTGGTAATTAAAAATATAAAGTTTTTATGGATGTTATTTAACCTTGCTCATTCACTGGCATTGTTAAGTGATTGACATATGACAATCTTTAAGATTCTTATTGGTGACTTATAGCAGCAACTGTTCAACTATGATCCACTTCTTTAAACTGTACTCTTCTCTTAATGGGATGAGATATTTCCTTCTCTCTCTTTGATTATGCTTGCACTCCGCTGGATATTCCTTCTTAAAATCGTTGGGTTCTACTTATGGGAGAGAAGAAGGCGCAGCTGCCATTTTGGTTAGCAAGTTTATTTAATGCTGCATGATTCAATTAATAACATCATGAGTTAACTAAGGCAATGTGGTAACATGTGACCAAGTTATAGGTCTCACTTTTAGATATGTTCTTTACCTAATTGAGGAGATCTTTGGGCATCTTCATTATATGAGATCATACTATAAGTCCCACTCTTTAGATGTCTTTCTACCACATGAAGGAGATGTTTCTAATTCCAAATGATTTAGCAAGATAATTTTTTAAGAATTATATGATGCATTTTAACATGAAAATATGAAATGCATGATGAGGATAAGTTATCTCTAAATTAGATTGTTATGATTTATTTAATATTAAACTTTAATTTAATATTAAACAAAAATATAGATCAACCTAATTTGAGCATAATATTTATTTCAATTCATGTTATATATGTTTGAATGCATAAGCCACTTAAATGCATATAAACAACAATTACAATGATAATCAGGAATTATATTTAAATCATAACTTCCTATTAATGATTTTAATATAAAAGTAGTTTTCACATCAAAGCTTTAATAAAGATAATTTAATTCAAATGCAAAAGCGTCAAAATACACTAAAAAACATTTTTGATTAATTTTGTATAATACATTGAATTAAATTTTCTGATGTGGCATATCATGGAATATACTCTCCGGCTATATCATTACCTTATTATGCTTCCACTCCCTTTTTCAGCTTTTAGGCGGTTATCCCTTTTCTGCCAATTAGTGGCCAACTCAGCATTTTTAGTTTTTATCTTATTATTTTTCTTATAGCAACAGGAAGTATGTAATGCCCGGGAGAAGGAGGAAAAAGGCAGATTATTGAATACAGAAAAATACAGTTTCCCAACCTTCCCTGTTCTTTTTCCTTCCTGCTTTCTTCTTCTTTTCTTCTTTCCTCTGTTTTGCAGGTCTTTGCTCCAGTTTTCACACCAATTGGTATCAGAGCCTGGCTGTGAATCCCATGGCAGAAGGAAGCAAACGGAATGTGGAGGACGACCGAAGCCTGGAGGCCTTGTGGACGGCCCAGAATAGCATGGCTCGCCAGATGGAGGCGTTAACCACCGAGTTTTTCCGTTTTTCGGCGGAGATGAGGACTGAGATTCGATCCCTGCGGACGAATCAACCGAATGCAGCAATGGGGAGGCCAGTTGCGCCGGCAACCACACCGGTACTGCGCCCACCTCATGGTCGCAGATCACATACCGCCGTTCCTATAGTGTCTGATTCCGACGAGGATGAGGGCGTGCAACCGCAGATGGATGCATCGGATTCGGCCGAAGAAGATAGACCCCATTTTTATGAGCAGCTTCGCCGATATCCACCTCAGCAGCGACAAAATGGAGAGTTCCGCATTAAACTGGACATTCCCTTCTTCGATGGCCGCCTACACATTGAAGACTACCTGGATTGGGAGCACGCCGTTGAAGCCTTCTTCGATTACATGGAGATTGCACCCGAAAAACAGGTCAAATACGTCGCCTGTCGTCTCAAGGGAGGGGCGGGGGCGTGGTGGATGCAACTTTTACAATCTCGCCGGCGAGAAGGAAAGGGCAATGTCTCCAGCTGGTACCGTATGAAACGATTGCTGAGAGGGCATTTCTTACCAACTGACTTCGAACAAATGTTGTACGTACAGTATCAACATTGCAATCAAGGAGCTCGGACGGTCAGTGAATACACAGAGGAATTCTATCGATTGAGCGCGCGGAACAACTTAACGGAGTCGGAGACGCAGTTGGTAGCGCGTTATATTGGCGGCCTCAAGGAAACTATACAAGACAAGCTGGAGATGAATTCTGTATGGACATTGTCACAAGCCGTTAATTACGCTCTTAAAGCTGAAATTCAGCTCAACCGGCCTCCACGAGGAACTGTTGGTCGGAAATACGCTGCAGAACAGGGTGGAGATTCACTCAAATTGACTGCGGCTAGTGGGCACAAGACCACTCCACCTGTGTCTGGAGGTCCAGGTATCCTTGGAGCTGAGCCCAAACCTACGTTGTACAATCGCCAGAAGACTCCTGTGCGGGATGGAAACCCATATGCAAAGCCGGTGACATTGAAATGTTATCGTTGTTTTCAACCGGGGCACAAGTCCAACGACTGCCCCAACCGACAGCAAGTGCAATTGTTAGAAGGGGAGCAAGGTGATGAAGATCATGATGCCGAGCAGTTGAATGAGCAAGATTTCGAGGATCTTCAGGCAGATGACGGGGAGCCACTAGCCTTCGTGATGGAAAAATTGTTAATAGCACCTCGCCAAGCAGGTGCGTCACAAAGACACGCCATCTTCCGCACTCGTTGCACTATTAGCGGCAATGTCTGTGATTTGCTCATCGATAGTGGTTGCACCGAGAACATCATTTCTCGGTCGGTGGTGCAGAAACTTCATCTCAAGACGACGCGTAATCCCCACCCTTACAAAATAAGCTGGGTTAAGAAGGGTGTCGAAATCGCCGTCACCGAGATGTGTCGCGTTACATTCTCCATTGGCAAGAGCTATGTGTGTGAAGTGTTATGTGACGTGTTAGATATGGATATCTGTCACCTAATTTTAGGCCGGCCGTGGCAGTTTGACGCTGGCGCAATATACGACGGGCGCGCGAACACTTATAGCTTTGAATGGAAGCAACACAAAATCAGACTGCTACCTCGATCTGCTGCCGATAATGAACGGGATGCACCCAATAAAGCCACTATGTTCGTGGTTAGCGGCTCAAGTCTTCTCAGCTCTTGGAGGGAATCTTCTTGGATGTTAGCCTTGGTAGCTTCCAATAGCCAGATAAATGGGGAAACCACTGAACTCCCAAAGGCCATACAAGATATCCTGCAGAAGTTTCAAGATGTCTGGCCAGCAACGTTACCTAATGAGCTTCCTCCATTACGTGATCTGCAACACCAAATTGACTTGCAACCAGGTGCCAACCTTCCTAATTTGCCGCATTATCGAATGAGCCCCCACGAACATGAAATCCTCCGAGGCATCGTGGAAGAATTACTTCAGAAGCAGATGATTCAGCCCAGTCTCAGTCTGTGCGCTGTCCCTGCACTGCTGGTACCCAAGAAGGATGGGAGTTGGCGTATGTGTGTTGATAGCAGAGCTATCAATAAGATCACTGCGAAATACCATTTTCCGGTACCTCGTCTCGAAGATATGCTGGATAAACTCGCCGGTGCTACTCTATTCTCAAAGTTGGATCTACGGAGTGGATACCATCAGATCCGAATTCGTCCTGGGGACGAATGGAAGACAGCCTTCAAGACAAGAGACGGTTTGTTCGAATGGCGCGTCATGCCCTTCGGCCTCTGCAATGCTCCGGCGACGTTCATGCGACTTATGAATGAGATTCTTCGGCCCGCTCTCGGAAGGTATTGTGTCGTTTATTTTGATGACATCCTCGTTTTTAGTCGCTCGTTGGAAGATCATCGTGACCATCTCACACATATACTTGGCATTTTAAGAGAGCATAAACTATATCTCAATATAACCAAGTGCGAGTTTGCCACAAGCACTGTACATTTCTTGGGTTTCATCATTTCTAGCCAGGGCGTGCACATGGATCCTCAGAAAATCCGCGCGATAACAGATTGGCCTACTCCTCGCTCGGTGACGGAGGTTCGCAGTTTCGTTGGTCTCGCCAATTTCTACCGCCGTTTTATTCGGGGTTTCAGCATCATAATTGCCCCTATCACCGAGTGCCTCAAGGAGAAGACTCTAACCTGGACGGCGGACCAAGAGCGGAGCTTCAACACCTTAAAAACGGCTCTTACCACAGCTCCTGTACTGGCCATACCTGATTTCAACAAACCGTTCCAGGTGGATACTGATGCATCGTCGGTCGGTGTTGGTGCTGTGCTTGCGCAAGACGACCGACCCCTTGAGTTTTTCAGTGAGAAACTCAGTCCAGCTCGCCGAAATTGGTCAGCATACGAACAAGAGTTTTACGCCGTCGTTCGAGCACTGAAACAGTGGGAACATTATCTGTTGCACTAGGATTTTGTTCTATGCAGTGACAATCATGCTCTCCAATTCATCAATAGTCAGAAGACTATGAATAAAATGCACGCAAGATGGTTAACGTTCTTACAACGTTTTAGTTTCGTACTAAAACACAAATCTGGAACACAAAACCGGGTGGCCGACGCTCTAAGTCGACGAACTACTTTGCTCACCACCGTCCAAGTTGACACCCCAGGTTTGGAAGCTTTACAAGAGCTGTATGCACAGGATAAAGACTTCTCCGATGCTTGGAGAAACTTAACAAGCCAACCGCCAATCCCCTATGCTGATTTTTCTATCAGACACAACTTCTTATTCAAAGGGAACCAACTGTGTTTTCCGGAGTCGTCCTGGCGGGAGCATTTAACGAAGGAATTACACAGTGGGGGCTTATCCGCCCACGTTGGCCGAACGAAGACACTTGAGCAAATGCAGAACCGGTTCTATTGGCCCCACATTCGTCGGGATGTTGCACGATTTGTAGAGCGGTGCCCAATCTGCCAAATGAATAAAGGTAATGCTCAAAACACCGGTTTCTACACGCCATTACCAGTCCCGAACTCAATTTGGGAAGACATCAGTATGGACTTCGTCTTGGGTCTGCCAAGGACCAAACGGGGAGCTGATTCGATTATGGTAGTAGTCGATCGCTTCTCTAAAATGGCACACTTTCTAGCTTGTAAAAAAACCTTCGATGCCCTCAACGTCGCAATACTCTTCTTCAAAGAGATCGTCCGTCTCCATGGCAATCCCCGCGGCATCACGTCGTACCGCGATGTGAGGTTCATCAGTCACTTTTGGCGAGAATTGTGGAAGAGGCTTCGCACTGAAATTAAGCTAAGCTCTGCGTACCACCCTCAGACGGACGGACAAACTGAAGTCGTGAATCGTACATTGGGTAACATGCTTCGGTGTTTGGCTCATGAACATCCGAAGCAATGGGACGATTATCTTGGACAAGCTGAATTCGCATATAACGCTATGTCGAATAGATCTACCGGACAATGTCCGTTTAGCATCGTTTATACCAAGTGTCCAAATCATGTGGTGGACATAGCAGTCTTGCCAAACTGCAAGAGCAAGGTAGCAACTACTACTACCGAAGCTTATACAAAAATGCTACAGGAAGTTAAGAGCAAGCTTGAAGACTCCAACAGCAATTACAAGCAGCAGGCCGATCTTAGCCGGCGGGAGAAGATTTTTCACCCTGGAGACCTTGTAATAGTGCGGCTGCGCAAAGAAAGATTCACGCCTGGCACGTACTCCAAACTCAGCCCCCGGAAGATAGGACCAGTTCCTATTGTGCGGCGAATCAACGACAATGCCTATATTGTTGAGCTTCCACCCACGTTTCTCACTCCATCTACCTTCAATGTGTCTGACATTTTTGCTTACAAGCCACCGGACACAGGTATAATCCACTCTATTTCCTCAGGCGAGGAATCTCCCACGGCCGGGGAGACCTGATGTGGCATATCATGGAATATACTCTTCGGCTATATCATTACCTTATTATGCTTCCACTCCCTTTTTCAGCTTTTAGGCGGTTATCCCTTTTCTGCCAATTAGTGGCCAACTCAGCATTTTTAGTTTTTATCTTATTATTTTTCTTATAGCAACAGAAAGTATGTAATGCCCGGGAGAAGGAGGAGAAAGGCAGATTATTGAATACAGAAAAATACAGTTTCCCAACCTTCCCTGTTCTTTTTCCTTCCTGCTTTCTTCTTCTTTTCTTCTTTCCTCTGTTTTGCAGGTCTTTGCTCCAGTGATAATGGGATTATTGAAACAAGTGATGGTTTCTTGTATAAATGAGAGTTGCCAGATGGTAGAAGACTATGAAATCTCAGCTTTATCTGATGTGATAATTACAAGCTAATCAAAGGCATCAACAATTCCTAGGCTTTGAATTTATATGGTAAGGTAGTCTTAATGCTCTGAGATATGATGGCTTCCCACAGTTGTTTGATGAAATGCAAGCTCACTTATCAACTTGTGAGTCCCATAGAGTCATTGAAATAGTTAGCATTGTTCCTAGCAGTGCAATAGCATCTCAAACAAGTTCATGGCCGTTACAATATCAGGAATTGGTGATGAAGATCATACAACTCATGAAGAAGGAAAAAAAAAGGAAAGAATGAGGCTACCAGATTTTGGACTGAACATATTTACAGGGAACCAAACTTAAAATTAAAATTATAAATAAAATATCAAATATTTTAAAAAATGAACATGAGACAAGTAATGATCAATAACTTGATCTTCTAGCTTCAGCTGGATGAATGGGATTTACAAACTATGTCAAATGGCAGATATGAGTAATTTAAATGAAGCTACCTACAAGAAATAACAATTGACCTATAATCAATGCTACATTTAACCTGTGAATAGGAGCAGAGAATTCTTAGTGCACACAATGATTATCTTACGGGCATGGACAAGAAGATCATATCAAATAAATGAATATGTCTAGGGATAATGGAAGGGAACTTCTAATGCATGTTATAATTCACTTGTGAGCAGGAACAGAGGATTGATAGTACACAGAACTAGCATGTAGGTAGCACTAATAAATTTGTAACAAATGATGTAACTCACTCACAAATAAGAACACGATCTCCTAATGCCTATGGAACTCTTACTTACCATCTTTTATTTTCTGTCGAGTAAAAATGTCTGAATTATTATCCATAATTGCAAAACATAATTCTTCTGAGTCATCAAATATCTTATCTAATTTTGAGAAAAAAAAGAGTGAGATTGCAGCTTGATTTCACCTAATCTTTCATATTCCTCATAAAAAAAAATGCATATAATAAAGTTTGTTGGCAAATATATTCTTGCAAAAGATAACAGATGCCCATCTTCCTCCCTATAAGCTATGCTGAATGATATACTAACTTGAAATATATATCTTCTATGTGATGCAACCAAAACCTAAATTATTTTCATTCCATGAGATCTATAACATTTGTACAAGTGAACATAAGGCAATACTTTTATAATAGACCCAATCTATTACTGAAAATACAACCTGCATATGCTCTGATTTTCATATCTAACATATAAATTAAACGGTCCGAGAATGCTACGTCGGACAAATATTCAAATATCATCCTCCATGAAAATATTGGAGCCTACCTAACTTGAATTATAAAATGCCTCCTAAATTTCTACAAAATATAGATATTTTTCAAATAGCAATTATGTCATCTTTGATGGTGGTGGTATTGACAGAAAATTTTAACCAGAGGGGATCCTATTTTCAAAATACTCAAAACCCAAAGCAAAATACAAATATTTTAAAATTACTTTAAATCCATTCTGATGATGGTCGTGTTGATAGTAAATTTCAACCGGAGGGGTCAATTAAAGCTAAAACCATCCACCTCTATAACCATTTGTCAGGGCGGTAAATTTGAAATTAACCTCAACTCACAAAGAGCGAATGTCATATCGAGTGTATCACTAAGATTTATCATCAAATACCTTCTTGCTAGCAGCGACATGGTAGCATGTTCCCTCTAATCGGATGGTTTTGCCGCAAAATGGCACAATCATATTACGATCATGATCAAAGTCCGTATGTTCCGTAACAGCGTCAAATTCTTGAGTAATGAATCAAATAGTATATAAAAAAATTTAAAAAAAATAAAATAAAAATGAATCAAATAGTATATCTTATAGGCACAAAGCCCTTTTTCAGTTAAGATAGATTCAAATGTATCCTCTTAGACAAATACCACCCTAGGTTTACAAGGTATTTTTAGACGAAGCAACCCATGACTGCTGATAAGGTGATTTCTGTCAAGTTTGGTCGACTACCTCCTCTGACTAAGTAGACTAAGGACCATGACAGCCCGCAATGATGAAATAATGGGATCTTGATTGGGCTCGTCTTTGTTTCACCCATCACTTATTTTAAGTATATGGTGATAAACTTCAAAATTCAAATTCAAACTCAAACCCTAAAATTATTGGTATTATATGCTAGGTTTGCAACCTATGTGACCTATCTTATGGTAAACCTTAATCGAAAGTTCTCTCTAGTTATTGAGAGGGGTAATTAACTATAGGGGCTTATGCCTATAAAAAATCAAAACTCAGATCATAAAGTCCTCAGAAAATGAGGACGAAATCTCTAGGTAGTGTCTTACCTAAAACCCAATATGCCTTCAAAAAATTTACCCCGCAACCTAAACTCCTTAAAACTCTCCTCGCCTACTTAAGCAAGCAAGAAAGAACTGGCGAGGAGAGGTTGGGGTGCTAAATTTTTGGAGCCCATGTCATATATGAGATTAATTGCTTAATCTAAAGAGAAAAAAAAAAAGAACAATAAAAGGTTCATAATATTTAAAAATATCACATAAGTATCATATAATCTTTTAATAATATTAAATGATAATTATTATCATACCTATTGAAATTACATTTCAGATACTCATTGGTTTTCTAATAACTCTAAGGTTTCTATTTCTAAACATCTTATTCTAGTTTTTTACTTGTTCCATAGGATGCCTTGCCAATTAGTATGATATAATATCCAAAAAATATGGACCAAGACATCTCATTCTAAATTTATAATATCATTTATAATTATCTTCATAAACAATACAATAAGATATGACTCAATGTTGATCCCCAACATAAACATAGGATAATTAGAAACTCTTAAGTCAATCAACAAATATTAATAATACTTGCCAATGCTCCATCATACAAATATTCATACATCTTTATGTCTTAATGCTCACCAAATTTGGTACTCAATTATATGTTCTCTCAAAATCAATAAAAATCATAGAAAAATTAGTTTTTTCTCTACATTTCCTCGCTAATTATCTTTAACATAAAAATTTGCTTCCCTAAACCCTTCATATGAAGTGCTGTTAAACTTTCAAAAATAGATTTGGATGCAAAAACTGAGTTATTTGAAATAATCATGTAAGGAATATGAACTTGAAATAGACTAAATTTAGAAGCATTGCCAACAGACTCTTTTTCCAATCAATGGCTTTTACTACACTTATTTCCTAGTTGCATAAAAATTGGTGCAGAATCTGCGGTTTAAAACGCAAAAGTTAAACTAAAATCAGGATCCATTTAGACTTTGTTTGGGACTGTATTTTTATTGCATTTTTAAGTAGCTTTTTATTAAAAAAATAAAATTTTTATACTAAAAGTTGCTTTAAGTAGCATTAAGAAATCATTCTCAAATGAAGCCTTACTAAAAACAATATGCGACAGTCAAAAGATAATAATTCAAAAGAATGCCATTGTAGGAATCATAAGCCAATCAAAAAATGAATAGAGTTTTCAATCCACCACAACAAGTAAAAAGCTTAAGACAAACCTCAACGCTCTTCTTCCCAAACCATGTGCCAATAAGATACTCCTCACCTTCTTCTCCAGGAGATGTATAATGAAAAACATAACAATCTCCAGTATAAAGCTTTGACTGCTCTGAAGATGAAAGAAGGGCCTTCTCATTGCCATCTATACGCCAAACCTAAAGCCAAAACAAAGTTAATATTTGATATGATATGTTAGATCTGAAACATAAGTGACAGTGAAGGCACAAACAAGTGAGTTTGATGAAAAAAAAAGCGTAAATACGCATTTGCAGTTAATATCATTACAGACAAAGAGCAATAGGAATACATTAAAGGGAGTTGACGCTTTTATGAACTGAGAAGTACTGGTAAGGAGCTAAACTATAATTTTGTATTAATCTCCTATATTTGGAGGAATCTCACAGTATGCAAGTTACAATGAGCATCTATAACAAAAAAGAAAGAAAGAAAGCAACATAAAGTCACCTGTAAAACGCCTGAGCTATCAATGCATGGTTCAGGCTTCTCTTTTACAGGATCAGATTTCATAAGGCCCTTTACATCAAGACCTTGAAGCTTCAAGAGAGCTGCCGAGTATTATATGATGAGAAGAATGAAAAATCAGAAAAACTTGTTAGTATGATTACTATATGATGGCACAAAGTTTTGTGTACAAAAAAAAATCATAAATTTTATTGCCAACCTGCAACTTTGCCACGGCCATCTTCCGATGCAGCCACATTAGATGTCTCAGGCCATGAATCAAACTTAGATTGAAACATCACAGTTTCAAACCCCTCAATTATCCGAATCAAATGAGTTTTTTGTCGATCTGGATCTTGAACTAATTCCTGGGAAAAGATAGCTCACATGAATCATGGTCTGAAATACAAGAAACATATTTTTATAAGGCCTTTTATAGAGTGGAATAAGGTGTTTACTTCTGCAACAACACTTGCGCTTTTCCTATCATCGAGGGATGTATATCTGCCCATCCACACAAAAACTTCAACTCCACAATCGATCATGTAACACTTGTTTGACTCCAATAATTCTCTAGTCAACAAATCAGTTTCAATGGTTGTTGTCTTCCCTTTGTGAACACTTCAAAAGAAAAAGAAGAAAGGCAGGGTAGTTTAAAAAGACTGCACATAAGCTTCAGCCATTAAGTGCAATTCCATGAATCTTAAATAAACATTTAAAATGATAGAGATATGGGTTTCCCAAAGTCACCATAATAGCTTTGCTGAAAAGGCCTCTTCAACATTTTCAGCCACTGAGGTTGCTCTTTTATGAAGAGGCGCAAAGCCACCAAAAAGAGACCAGAACTCTCCAGCATCAGCATCAGCCATGAGCTTTCCATCATCTAGAAAAATGGTAAAGTGATAACTTTAGTGCAGCAGCTATTGGACACAAAGGAGACACAAAGACACAGTAAACATACCAACAACTGCGACCTCACACTTCCCATCATGGTGTGTTTCCCTAATGTACTGCACAACTTCTAGAGCTTTAGCCCTCTCTTGAATGGATGAGTTGGACCCATTGAACTGGAAAACCTTAGACTTGGTGTCCAAAAGGAATACATCATCATGATTGAGTGAAGAACGAGTAAAAGGAACCTGGAAAATTGAATAGTAAAGTCTAGTAAATCCACTAAAAGTAGGCCAAATGTTATACTTAGGCTTCTTTTGGGACAACTTCTTTGTTTTTTAAAGAAACTTTCTTGTAAAAAAAGAAAATTCTTTACTAAAAAGCTACTTTGAAAAGCAATAAGAATGCCGTCCAGACGAAGCCTTATTTTAAGCTTATCCACTATAAAATTCACCTCTTTCACATATACAACATGCTTCCCCTTGCAAACATATAACTGAGCTTCATTCTCACAACTATTGACTTCATCATGCCTGAATCCAGATGCTACTCCACCTTTTTGTGGAATAATGCATGGCTTGAAGTATGATAAAAACTTCTCAGTCTCCTGTCCCTGTACCTCACGATATTGAACTGCGCGACCACCGAGAATAGCATCAAGCTCAACAGTCTTGATAGCAGCAGTTCCAGCTTCATCCTGGTTATTTTGATTTACAAGTCCAATTATCATCGATATCTATAATAGTTTTCTGTAAAAAACAGGTTTAAGCTTTGTTTGGGACAGCTTTTGTATTGCTGTATAAAGCAATTTTTTAGTACAAATTTTTTTTACAAAATAAAATTTTGTACTAAAAAGTTATTTTAGAAAGCATTAAAAAAGTTGTCCCAAACGAAACTTTAGAAACAGGGTTGTGGACAGTTCACTTACCTGGCTTGTATCTTTACCAAGCCAATAATGGACATCATGATGCAAGGCACCACTTTTTGAAGCGATTGTCTGCTTAAAACCACAAGAAAAGTTCTCAGAACAAGTACAACTAGGAAATTGTAAGGTACCTCATGATAATTAACAATTAAGAGTTACACTACAAAGAAAAACAGAACTAAAAATTATATCAACAACATGGAAAGAAGAAATAGAAAGAAGTATCTGAGATGATAAACGCCATGCGCAAAGAAGGTAAACAAATTACCGCCAAGACTATGTAAGCATCTCGTGTGAAGAACTTTCCGTATAATGACTTGGGAAAAGAAACAGGACGGGAATTTTCAATGCGCCATATCTCCAAGCCACTGTATAATAGCTAAGTACTTCACAAAATTACAGCTCTTGAATGGGAAACTAAGCAAAAAGATGATAGTAGGAGGGAGCATTAAATAGATTAACTGAAGAGAGTAATTTGAAGAAAGTTTTTCATGAGCTAGCATGGGATCATTAAATCTGATGCACTGGAAGAGTAGAGGAATTCCTCCATTTATGATGAAATGAGAGAAAAATTTTTGATGTGCAAAATCAATATAATCATTCTTGGAATATTATTTTTATGTTTTAATAAATTGATTTATTCATTCTTAGGCTTCATTTGGACAACTTTCTAATTACTTTTTAGAACAATTTTTTAGTAAAAAATTTCTTGAAAGTTGCCAAAAGCTGCTCCAAATAAAGCCTTAGTCATATGCAGATTGAGGTATTTATGCTACTTAGAAAGTTTCTAAGAGATAATGACATATTTTAGAGATAAAAGCATGTGAAGCCATCCACAATGACATGGTTGCAATAGCAAAGGATACGACCTCTGTCCAGCCCCGTGGAATGCAGAATCCAAATCCCTCATAGACACTGCCATTCTTTTCCCTGTATCTTTTTCAAGAAGTTTCTGTGTACTTCGAGCTCACCAAAGAGATGAAGTTCTGTAGCAAACCTGACATAATTAAGCCATCAACAATGCATACATTTTTCACCTAAGAAAACCACTATTCTCTAACAGTACGTGTTGGAGTTCAAATATAATGTTAGAACCCTTATGCAAAACAATCAGCAAAATGATAGAATAGAAAAAGTTTTAGATTACCAATTTTTTTCTTGAAAATTATTTATAAAGATGATTTTGTAAAGACATTATCAATTATCAGACAGGCCCATTCAAACTGAAACATTTAGATCCCAAGCTATGATGAACCCTGCACTATTAGCACAAAACTTCAGGTAGCTAAAAGAAGCTTCGAATCGTTTTGCAGGCTGTTTCTACAAGTTGGGGAAGAAAAGGATTGAAGGATTTGAATGCTAGAAACATGAAGCAGAGCGCATGCTCAGTGAATGAATGAATCAATGAAGTTGAAGCAACTAAGGCTTCATTGGGAACGACTTTATTACTGCTTCTTAAAGCAGTTTTTTAGAACAAAAATTAAAATTTTTTTTACTTAAAAGCTGTTTTAAGAAACAGTAAGAATGCCATCCAAACGAAGCCTAAGTCATTATTTCAACAACTAAAAGTATTACTTGGAATGTATGAGAAGGAGATTTCAAAAGTCATCTATGAAATCTGCTTCGTCCGATGCCCCATAGCATGCTAAGATGAACTCCCCTACCCATAGAATGCGGCCATAAAAAATGAGAAAGAATCCTTCTAAAAAAACAATCAATGCTAGTTTCAAGCTCACATAAAATTGGTAATCTCCATTTAAATCAGAAAATATGTTATGGATCAACCAGCCCACCCAAAAAAAAAAGAATTTGAGTGCGTTAAATGGAATTTCTACAAACAGTTCGCATTATGTCGAATTCCACCGCCATTTCTTCAAAAATTTTGTTTTTCAATAACCCCGGTCCCCTCTTTTCGATCCAATAATAAAAACATGATAGAAAGATTGAAGCGAACAAATTAATACGCACAGAAAACTACAAATACGAAATCGCTGCTTACGTCTTTAGCCTAATGGAGATCCGTATAAAAATTAAAAAATTGGATTGAGAGCGACGACACAATTAATAATCCAAAACAAGTAAAAAATATATATAGCGCACCTGGGAGGACGGTATGCGAAATTGTTTATTCTGCCGCTCCGTCGAGCGAAAACCTGTAAATCATGAAGAAGAAAAGGGACAAAGAGTGAAGGAAAAAGCTCCAAAACCGCCAAAATATAAAAAAACAAGGTTGTTGAACGAAACTTGTGGTCCTGCCTCGCTGGAGTGAGACAAACGATGCATAAAAATAGCAACTTTTTTTTAGCCGTTAACGATAACCGTTCGTCTCCATTTCAGTTGTTGGTCCAGAATTTATAGGCAAGTAAAATACATTTATTAGAAATTTGACTTTCTATTACTCATAATATTAGAAATCAGAAAACTTTGACCTTTTTTTTCTTAGGCAAATAGGTCCAAAGTTCTTCTTTAATTATTCTGTGCGGTTGCCGAAAATTGTCGGAGAACAGTTAATATATGTCATGTCACTCGTTCGCTCGATACTGTTCGGTATAGTTGGTCTCCGAACAACGTTCTGCATGCGTCTGGTCTCAGCATAGAATAATTTTCGAAAAAATGACAAACAAATTGATTGAAAATTTACCAAAAAATCAAAATGATTGATGGTACACAGAGATAATTTCTTTGAAGGTCTAAAATTAAAGGCGATATATGACTTTGTCAGGGTATAATCCATGATTTCAATTCCTCTGACTGAGCTACTTACATATTATAATTTTTTTTTTCTTGAATTAGATTATCTTTATCCATTTAATATTGATCTCTCATATGCGCATCTATTGCTACCAAGAAGATTTCAGCTATAATTTTTTTATAGAAATGAGGATGATGGAATATTAGTCAATTTATCATTTTTTTGCTTGTGATAATACATATATAATAGATTGATTAAATAAATATGATTGTTTCTTTTTATCCTTCAAAACTTTTAATAAAAATATTTTCTCCCCACAAAGAGTAAAAAATATTTGAAAATATAGAGTGGTCTATTTAGAATTGGAGCCATCTACATACTTTTGTTGAGTTTTAAAGTTAAAAAATTTCTCTTTTATTATCCTTAATATGTTGTATATAGATAGAAATATATATATAATTTCTGAAGATTTTATTTTTTAAATTAATGCTACATGGCCCAACCTATTTCCCACAAAATTCTTAGTAAGTTGGAAAAGATGTCATCACATTGCCAAATGGCCAATTTAAAAAAGCGCCTCCTTTTTAACAGTTCTCTTATGGGGCTCAAACATTAAGACATTTTAAATTTTGAGTTAGCTATTATTTTTCTTCTTTTTATTTTCACAATGAGTTTTCTAAAACATATATATATACATTTGAAATTCACTATCTAGTTCAATTTTGGTGTATTTGAAATTTCTTAGATTTAAAATAGTTATAAATTATGACACCTCTAGGTTAAGCAATTGGCCAGTTCTGACCCAAATTGGAAAAATGTAGATGTTTGAACTTTTATCTTTTGAACTTTTTTGCATGTGTTTGAAAGTGATATGAGCATATGAAAATGGTTTGCATATGTTTTAGAGTGAGTTCCAGAGGTTTGAATTTATTTTGGGAAAATATGGAAATTTTTCCTCTGGATGCCACAATGTCGAGTACTCTGGCGCCTAGGTGTTGTGCTTAGTGGCACTAAAGTGCTTAGAAGTAGCGCCTTGTCATTGTGCTCTTGGATTTTTTAAATTGGGAAGTTTACATACATAGCACTTTATAACATCATATTTATATATCTAACACATAAAACTTTAATATTACATACGTATCATCATATATTATTTTAATATCAAATATGTCACTCATATTTCCTTCCTACCACTCATACATTTCATTTTTACCACTCATATTTGATATAAAAAAGAACTATAGGTGGCATGTCTGTAATATTAAAGTTTTAGGTGTTAGATATGTAAATATAGTGTACAGTGATATGTATGTAAATCTTCCTTTTAAATTTTGAGCTAGCGACGTTGTGTTCTGCATTTAAATACATTTTAATTCCCTATTCCATTCATTTGAAGCTTTGGGTAGCATTCGCTGGAGAGAGGAGAGGAATTTTGAGGGAGAGTAGGGATGTTTTAGCCATTTCAAGTTGTTTTTAGCCATCAACCTAGTTCATAAAGTTGTTTGAATCGAGGCAGATCATATTATGCCTATCTCAATTAACAAAATATGAAGTTTTTCGAATTTTCCAATCAAATTTATATTTCTATTACTGAAAAATACGGATAACTTTACACGGGTAAAATTTTTACTATGTAACTTTTTATATGTTATAGATATTAAAATTATAAACATTTTGAATATTTTTCAGAAATTTTACACTAAGGGATTTTGAAATTTATGTTATTTTTTTAATAAAAAATAATATGAATTCCAAAAATAGTACTGTAGTATGATTAAAGTATATTTTACACAATCTCTGATAATTTGATTATGTTTTCTTGGGATCTTAAAAGCACTTCTCTAGAGCTTGTAGATAAAAAAAATCCTAAAATCTCTACTTCCCTCTAAAAATCATTTTGGTAGAACTGCATTTTAGCTTTTCTTGGGATCTTAAAAGCACTTCTCTAAAGCTTGTAGATTAAAAATTAATCTCAGCCTTCATTTGGGGTTGTTTTCTTAATGCTTTCTAAAATAACTTTTTATTATAAAAATTTCTAGCTCATGAATTTTTTGTACTGAAAAACTACTTAGAATGCACTAAAAAAATCATCCCAAACAAAACCTCCATGCAAGTTGATTGAAGTTGTTGCAAGGTGATCAAAGTGTATCATCAGATCATCATTTTCATTTCAATTATTATATTTTAATAGTTTATGCGCTTATTTTTACAAATATGAAACTTTCCTTTTTTTTTTTTTAAATAAGCCTTTAAAAAGGCTTAGTGCATTTTTTCCTGTATTTTGATTCTAGGCAGTGTTTGCTTACTTAATTACTTAATTACTTGAAAATTAGCATACTTATTTAAAACTTCGCACTTATATTAAATTATTAAAAAAAAAATAGTACTAATCACTCCTACTAGATTTAATGGTACTCAATATTTTAGATTGGATCATTGATTATATATTTTTATTTGGCTCAATAATCAAGAGTTAAGAAAAATCAACATTTCTCTATGACATAATATTTTTCCAAAGGTACCTATTGGAATGACATTCTACACACTGACCCTTACTTCTTAATAACATTCCTTTTAAGTATTGGAAGAACTGTATGAAGAAATTTATTAGAAAACAAAACTCACTCATGTAGCATTTTCTTACTCATTAATAAAAAACACCCATAATAGAAATTAATTTTTCTTTAGTGGAAAAGCCTTTTGATGATTGGATTTATATTGAATTTGAAAAAGATAATTAAATATTAAGACTGAAAACCTTTTATTGTGCATTAAACCTTATGGCTATATGAGAACATTTATATATGCTTAGTATTATTAAGGAAACTCAAGAGAATATGATTATTACTTATGAAGATGGTTGAAATCATTTTTGGGTGCACTCATTATATACTTAGGTTTGTAATTTTCAACCCCACGATCTTCACTAGCCATATATAAAAGATACTCTTTTGATTCATATCATATTTAGTTCACCTATCATGATATCACACATAGGGGTGTCAATTTCAGGTCACGGGTTGGGTTTGGGTCGAACCCGAACTGACCCGGGCTCAAACAGGTCAACCCTAAGTCGACCCGGGTAGATAAACGGGTTGGAAATCCGAACCCGGACCCGACCCGACATGGGACCCGAAACGCGGGTGAGCGAGCGTGCGGCGAGCGGCGAGCGCAAAGCGCGGGTCCGCGCGGTGAGCGGGGAGCGCAAGTCCGCGTGGCAAGCGACGAGCGGCGAGCGGCAAGCTCGGGCGAGCGGCAAGCTCGGGCGAGCGAGGGCGCCGGCGCTGGCAGGCGCGACAACATGCGCAG